>NC_091984.1:162431078-162723825 GCF_044704955.1 Pristiophorus japonicus
CCAAGTTCCTCATTCCCTGTACCCCATTCATCACTGTACCCCATCCCCTGTACCCCATTCCCATGTACCCCATTCCCTGTACCTAATTCCCTGTACCCCAGTCCCCCCTGACCCCCATCCTCTGTACCCCATTCCCCTGTACACCGTTGCCCTATACGTCATTACCCTGTATCCCATTCCCTCTGTACCCCATTCCCGGTACCCCGTTCCCTGTACTCCATTGCCCTGTACCCCATTCACTCTGTACCCCATCCCGATACAACATTCCCCTGAACCCCCTCCCCTGTACCCCATTCCCCTGTACCCCATCCCCTGTACCATATTCCCTGTACCCCATTCCCTGTACCCAATCCCCCTGTCCCCAACCCCTCTGTACCCAATCCCCTCTGTACCCTATTCCCCTGTACCCCATTCCTCTGTACCCCATTCCCCCTGTACCCCATTCCCCTGCACCCAATCCCCCTGTACCCCATTCTGCTGTACCCAATACCCTTTGTACCCCATTCCCCTGTACCCAACCCCCATGTACACCATTCCTCTGTACCCAATCCCCCTTTACCCCATTCCCTTGTATCCTATTCCCCTGCACCCCATTCCCCGTGTACCCCATTCTCCTGTACCCAATCACCCTGCACCCCATTCCCCTGTACCCCATTCCGTTGTACCCAATCCTCTCTGTACCCCATTCCCCTGTACCCCATTCCTCTGTACCTCATTCCATGTGCCCAATCCCCTGTACCCCATCCCCCTGTACCTCTTTCCCTGTACCCCAGTCCCCCTGAACCCCATCCCCTGTACCCCGTTTCCCCTGTACCCCGTTCCCCTATACGCCATTACCCTGTATCCCATTCCCTCTGAACCCCATTCCTGGTACCCCATTTCCTATTCTCCATTGCAATGTAACCCCATTAACTCTGTACCCCATCCCCGATACCGCATTTCCCTGTATCCCATCTCCTGTACCCCATTCCCTGTACCCAATCCCCTGTACCCAATCCCCTCTGTACCCAATCCCCTCTGTACCCTATTCCCCTGTACCCCATTCCGCTGTACCCCATGCCCCTGCACCCAATCCCCGGTACCCCATTCCCCCTGTACCCCATTCCGCTGCACCCAATCCCCTCTGTACCCCATTCCCCTGTACCCAATCCCCATGAACCCATTCCCCTGTACCCAAGCCCCCTGTACCCCATTCCCCTGTACCCTATCCCCCTTTACCCAATTCCCTTGTATCCTATTCCCCTGTACCCCATTCCCCTGTACCCAATCACCCTGTACCCCATTTCTCCTTTACCCCATTCCACTGTACCCAATCCCCTCTGTGCCCCATTCCCCTGTACCCCATTCCTCTGTACCTCATTCCCTGTGCCCAATCCCCTGTACCCCATCCCCCTGTACCTCATTCCCTGTACCCCAGTCCCCCTGAACCCCATGCCCTGTATCCCGTTCCCCTATACGCCATTACCCTGTATCCCATTCCCTCTGTACCCCATTCCCTCTGTACCCCATTCTCGGTACCTCATTCCCTGTACTCCATTGCCCTGTACCCCATTCACTCTGTACCCCACCCCCGATACCATATTCCCCTGTACCCCATCCCCTGTACCCCATCCCCTGTACCATATTCTCTGTACCCCATTCCGTGTACCCAATCCCCCTGTACCCAACCCCCTCTGTACCCAATCCCCTTTGTACCCTATTCCCATGTACCCCATTCCCCTGTACCACATTCCCCTGCACCCAATCCCCGGTACCCCATTCCCTGTACCCCATTCCCCCTGTACCCCATTCCGCTGTACCCAATCCCCTCTGTACCCCATTCCCCTGTACCCAATCCCCATTCCCCTGTGCCCAAGCCCCCCTGTACCCCATTCCCCTGTACCCAATCCCCTGTACCCCATTCCCTGTACCCAATCCCCTGTACCCCATTCTCTGTATCCCATCGCCCCTATATCCCATTCCCCTGTACCCCATACCCCTGTACCCCATTCCCTGTACCCCATTCCCCTGTACGCGATTTCCTTGTACCCCATTACATGTACCCCATTCCCCTGTACCCCGCCCATGTACCCCATTCCCCTTGTAGCCCATTCCCCCATGTGACCCATTTCCCCCTATACCCCATTCCCCATGTTCCTCATTCCATGTACCCCATTCCCCACTGTACCCCATCCCCCTGTACCCCATCCCCATGTACCCCATTCCCTGTACCTAATTCCGTGTACCCCAGTCCCCCTGAACCCCATCCACTGTACCCCATTCCCCTGTACACCGTTGCCCTATACGTCATTACCCTGTATCCCATTCCCTCTGTACCCCATTCCCGGCACCCCATTCCCTGTACTCCATTGTCCTGTACCCCATTCACTCTGTACCCCATCCCGATACAACATTCCCCTGTACCCCCTCCCCTGTACCCCAATCCCCTGTACCCTATCCCCTGTACCATATTCCCTGTACCCCATTCCCTGTACCCAATCCCCCTGTCCCCAACCCCTCTGTACCCAATCCCCTCTGTACCCTATTCCCCTGTACCCCATTCCTCTGTACCCCATTCCCCCTGTACCCCATTCCCCTGCACCCAATCCCCCTGTACCCCATTCTGCTGTACCCAATCCCCTTTGTACCCCATTCCCCTGTACCCAACCCCCATGTACCCCATTCCTCTGTACCCAATCCCCCCTTTACCCCATTCCCTTGTATCCTATTCCCCTGTACCCCATTCCCCTGTACCCCATTCCTCTGTACCCAATCACCATGTACCCCATTCCCCCTGTACCCCATTTCGCTGTACCCAATCCTCTCTGTACCCCATTCCCCTGTACCCAATCCCCTCTGTACCCTATTCCCCTGTACCCCATTCCTCTGTACCCCATTCCCCCTGTACCCCATTCCACTGCACCCAATCCCCCTGTACCCCATTCTGCTGTACCCAATCCCCTTTGTACCCCATTCCCCTGCACCCAGCCCCCATGTACCCCATTCCTCTGTACCCAATCCCCCTTTACCCCATTCCCTTGTATCCTATTCCCCTGCACCCCATTCCCCGTGTACCCCATTCTCCTGTACCCAATCACCCTGCACCCCATTCCCCCTGTACCCCATTCCGATGTACCCAATCCTCTCTGTACCCCATTCCCCTGTACCCCATTCCTCTGTGCCTCATTCCATGTGCCCAATCCCCTGTACCCCATCCGCCTGTACCTCTTTCCCTGTACCCCAGTCCCCCTGAACCCCATCCCCTGTACCCCGTTTCCCCTGTACCCCGTTCCCCTATACGCCATTACCCTGTATCCCATTCCCTCTGAACCCCATTCCTGGTACCCCATTCCCTATTCTCCATTGCACTGTACCCCATTAACTCTGTACCCCATCCCCGATACCGCATTCCCCTGTATCCCATCTCCTGTACCCCATTCCCTGTACCCAATCCCCTGTACCCAATCCCCTCTGTACCCAATCCCCTCTGTACCCTATTCCCCTGTACCCCATTCCGCTGTACCCCATGCCCCTGCACCCAATCCCCGGTACCCCATTCCCCCTGTACCCCATTCCGCTGCATCCAATCCCCTCTGTACCCCATTCCCCTGTACCCAATCCCCATGTACCCCATTCCCCTGTACCCAAGCCCCCTGTACCCCATTCCCCTGTACCCTATCCCCCTTTACCCAATTCCCTTGTATCCTGTTCCCCTGTATCCCATTCCCCTGTACCCAATCACCCTGTACCCCATTTCTCCTTTACCCCATTCCACTGTACCCAATCCCCTCTGTGCCCCATTCCCCTGTACCCCATTCCTCTGTACCTCATTCCCTGTGCCCAATCCCCTGTACCCCATCCCCCTGTACCTCATTCCCTGTACCCCAGTCCCCCTGAACCCCATGCCCTGTATCCCGTTCCCCTATACGCCATTACCCTGTATCCCATTCCCTCTGTACCCCATTCCCTCTGTACCCCATTCTCGGTACCTCATTCCCTGTACTCCATTGCCCTGTACCCCATTCACTCTGTACCCCACCCCCGATACCATATTCCCCTGTACCCCATCCCCTGTACCCCATCCCCTGTACCATATTCTCTGTACCCCATTCCGTGTACCCAATCCCCCTGTACCCAACCCCCTCTGTACCCAATCCCCTTTGTACCCTATTCCCATGTACCCCATTCCCCTGTACCACATTCCCCTGCACCCAATCCCCGGTACCCCATTCCCTGTACCCCATTCCCCTGTACCCCATTCCGCTGTACCCAATCCCCTCTGTACCCCATTCCCCTGTACCCAATCCCCATTCCCCTGTGCCCAAGCCCCCCTGTACCCCATTCCCCTGTACCCAATCCCCTGTACCCCATTCCCTGTACCCAATCCCATGTACCCCATTCTCTGTATCCCATCGCCCCTATATTCCATTCCCCTGTACCCCATACCCCTGTACCCCATTCCCTGTACCCCATTCCCCTGTACGCAATTTCCCTGTACCCCATTACATGTACCCCATTCCCCTGTACCATATTCCCTGTACCATATTCCCTGTACCCCATTCCCTGTACCCAATCCCCCTGTACCCAAACCCCTCTGTACCCAATCCCCTCTGTACCCTATTCCACTGTACCCCATTCCCCTGTACCCCATTATTCTGCACCCAATCCCCCGGTACCCCATTCCCTGTACCCCATTCCCCTGTACCCCATTCCGCTGTACCCAATCCCCTCTGTACCCCATTCCCCTATACCCAATCCCCTGTACCCCATTCCCTGTACCCAATCCCCTGTACCCCATTCTCTGTATCCCATTGCCCATGTACCCCATTCCGCTGTACCCAATCCCCTCTGTACCCCATTCCCTGTACCCCATTCCCCTGTACCCAATCCCCCATGTACCGCATTCCCCTGTACCCAATCCCCCTGTACCCCATTCTCCTGTACCCCATTCCCCTGTACCTCATTCCCTGTGCCCAATCCCATGTACCCCATTCCCCTGTACCTCATTCCCTGTACCCGTCCCCTGAACCCCATCCCATGCACCCCATTCCACTGTACCCCGGTCCCCTATACGCCATTACGCTGTACCCCATTCACCTGCACCCCATTCCCCTATATCCCATTCCCCTGTACCCCATTCCCTGTACCCCATTCTCCTGTACACAATTTCCCTGTACCCCATTACCTGTACCCCATTCCCCTGTACCCCGCCCATGTACCCCATTCCCCTTGTAGCCCATTCCCCCATGTAACCCATTCCCCCTATACCCCATTCCCCATGTTCCTCATTCCCTGTACCCCATTCCCCACTGTACCCCATCCCCTGTACCCCATTCCCATGTACCCCATTCCCTGTACCTAATTCCCTGTACCCCAGTCCCCCTGAACCCCATCCCCTGTACCCCTTTCCCCTGTACACCGTTGCCCTATACGTCATTACCCTGTATCCCATTCCCTCTGTACCCCATTCCCGGTACCCCGTTCCCTGTACTCCATTGCCCTGTACCCCATTCACTCTGTACCCCATCCCGATACAACATTCCCCTGTACCCCCTTCCCTGTACCCCATTCCCCTGTACCCCATCCCCTGTACCATATTCCCCTGTACCCCATTCCTCTGTACCCCATTCCCCCTGTGCCCCATTCCCCTGCACCCAATCCCCTGTACCCCATTATGTTGTACCCAATCCCCTTTGTACCCCATTCCTCTGTACCCAATCCCCCTTTACCCCATTCCCTTGTATCCTCTTCCACTGTACCCCATTCCCCGTGTACCCCATTCTCCTGCACCCAATCCCCCTGTACCCCATTCCCCTGTACCCAATCCCCTGTACCCCATTCCCTGTACCCAATCCCCTGTACCCCATTCTCTGTATCCCATTGCCCCTGTACCCCATTCCGCTGTACCCAATCCCCTCTGTAACCCATTCCCTGTACCCCATTCTCCTGAACCCAATCCCCCATGTACCGCATTCCCCTGTACCCAATCCCCCTGTATCCCATTCCCCTGTACCCCATTCCCCTGTACCTCATTCCCTGTGCCCAATCCCATGTACCCCATTCCCCTGTACCTCATTCCCTGTACCCGTCCCTCTGAACCCCATCCCATGTACCCCATTCCACTGTACCCCGGTCCCCTATACACCATTACCCTGTACCCCATCCACCTGCACCCCATTCCCCTATATCCCATTCCCCTGTACCCCATTCCCTTTACCCCATTCCACTGTACGCAATTTCCCTGTACCCCATTACCTGTACCCCATTCCCCTGTACCCCACCCATGTACCCCATTCCCCTTGTAGCCCATTCCACCATGTAACCCATTCCCCCTATACCCATTCCCCAAGTTCCTCATTCCCTGTACCCCATTCATCACTGTACCCCATCCCCTGTACCCCATTCCCATGTACCCCATTCCCTGTACCTAATTCCCTGTACCCCAGTCCCCCCTGACCCCCATCCTCTGTACCCCATTCCCCTGTACACCGTTGCCCTATACGTCATTACCCTGTATCCCATTCCCTCTGTACCCCATTCCCGGTACCCCGTTCCCTGTACTCCATTGCCCTGTACCCCATTCACTCTGTACCCCATCCCGATACAACATTCCCCTGAACCCCCTCCCCTGTACCCCATTCCCCTGTACCCCATCCCCTGTACCATATTCCCTGTACCCCATTCCCTGTACCCAATCCCCCTGTCCCCAACCCCTCTGTACCCAATCCCCTCTGTACCCTATTCCCCTGTACCCCATTCCTCTGTACCCCATTCCCCCTGTACCCCATTCCCCTGCACCCAATCCCCCTGTACCCCATTCTGCTGTACCCAATACCCTTTGTACCCCATTCCCCTGTACCCAACCCCCATGTACACCATTCCTCTGTACCCAATCCCCCTTTACCCCATTCCCTTGTATCCTATTCCCCTGCACCCCATTCCCCGTGTACCCCATTCTCCTGTACCCAATCACCCTGCACCCCATTCCCCTGTACCCCATTCCGTTGTACCCAATCCTCTCTGTACCCCATTCCCCTGTACCCCATTCCTCTGTACCTCATTCCATGTGCCCAATCCCCTGTACCCCATCCCCCTGTACCTCTTTCCCTGTACCCCAGTCCCCCTGAACCCCATCCCCTGTACCCCGTTTCCCCTGTACCCCGTTCCCCTATACGCCATTACCCTGTATCCCATTCCCTCTGAACCCCATTCCTGGTACCCCATTCCCTATTCTCCATTGCAATGTAACCCCATTAACTCTGTACCCCATCCCCGATACCGCATTTCCCTGTATCCCATCTCCTGTACCCCATTCCCTGTACCCAATCCCCTGTACCCAATCCCCTCTGTACCCAATCCCCTCTGTACCCTATTCCCCTGTACCCCATTCCGCTGTACCCCATGCCCCTGCACCCAATCCCCGGTACCCCATTCCCCCTGTACCCCATTCCGCTGCACCCAATCCCCTCTGTACCCCATTCCCCTGTACCCAATCCCCATGAACCCATTCCCCTGTACCCAAGCCCCCTGTACCCCATTCCCCTGTACCCTATCCCCCTTTACCCAATTCCCTTGTATCCTATTCCCCTGTACCCCATTCCCCTGTACCCAATCACCCTGTACCCCATTTCTCCTTTACCCCATTCCACTGTACCCAATCCCCTCTGTGCCCCATTCCCCTGTACCCCATTCCTCTGTACCTCATTCCCTGTGCCCAATCCCCTGTACCCCATCCCCCTGTACCTCATTCCCTGTACCCCAGTCCCCCTGAACCCCATGCCCTGTATCCCGTTCCCCTATACGCCATTACCCTGTATCCCATTCCCTCTGTACCCCATTCCCTCTGTACCCCATTCTCGGTACCTCATTCCCTGTACTCCATTGCCCTGTACCCCATTCACTCTGTACCCCACCCCCGATACCATATTCCCCTGTACCCCATCCCCTGTACCCCATCCCCTGTACCATATTCTCTGTACCCCATTCCGTGTACCCAATCCCCCTGTACCCAACCCCCTCTGTACCCAATCCCCTTTGTACCCTATTCCCATGTACCCCATTCCCCTGTACCACATTCCCCTGCACCCAATCCCCGGTACCCCATTCCCTGTACCCCATTCCCCCTGTACCCCATTCCGCTGTACCCAATCCCCTCTGTACCCCATTCCCCTGTACCCAATCCCCATTCCCCTGTGCCCAAGCCCCCCTGTACCCCATTCCCCTGTACCCAATCCCCTGTACCCCATTCCCTGTACCCAATCCCCTGTACCCCATTCTCTGTATCCCATCGCCCCTATATCCCATTCCCCTGTACCCCATACCCCTGTACCCCATTCCCTGTACCCCATTCCCCTGTACGCGATTTCCTTGTACCCCATTACATGTACCCCATTCCCCTGTACCCCGCCCATGTACCCCATTCCCCTTGTAGCCCATTCCCCCATGTGACCCATTTCCCCCTATACCCCATTCCCCATGTTCCTCATTCCATGTACCCCATTCCCCACTGTACCCCATCCCCCTGTACCCCATCCCCATGTACCCCATTCCCTGTACCTAATTCCGTGTACCCCAGTCCCCCTGAACCCCATCCACTGTACCCCATTCCCCTGTACACCGTTGCCCTATACGTCATTACCCTGTATCCCATTCCCTCTGTACCCCATTCCCGGCACCCCATTCCCTGTACTCCATTGTCCTGTACCCCATTCACTCTGTACCCCATCCCGATACAACATTCCCCTGTACCCCCTCCCCTGTACCCCAATCCCCTGTACCCTATCCCCTGTACCATATTCCCTGTACCCCATTCCCTGTACCCAATCCCCCTGTCCCCAACCCCTCTGTACCCAATCCCCTCTGTACCCTATTCCCCTGTACCCCATTCCTCTGTACCCCATTCCCCCTGTACCCCATTCCCCTGCACCCAATCCCCCTGTACCCCATTCTGCTGTACCCAATCCCCTTTGTACCCCATTCCCCTGTACCCAACCCCCATGTACCCCATTCCTCTGTACCCAATCCCCCCTTTACCCCATTCCCTTGTATCCTATTCCCCTGTACCCCATTCCCCTGTACCCCATTCCTCTGTACCCAATCACCATGTACCCCATTCCCCCTGTACCCCATTTCGCTGTACCCAATCCTCTCTGTACCCCATTCCCCTGTACCCCATTCCTCTGTACCTCATTCCATGTGCCCAATCCCCTGTACCCCAATCCCCTGTACCTCATTCCCTGTACCCCAGCCCCCCTGAACACCATCCCCTGTACCCCGTTTCCCCTGTACCCCGTTCCCCTATACGCCGTTACCCTGTATCCCATTCCCTCTGTACCCCATTCCCTCTGTACCCCATTCCCTGTACTTCATTGCCCTGTACCCCATTCACTCTGTACCCCACCCCCGATACCACATTCCCCTGTACCCCATCCCCTGTACCATATTCCCTGTACCCCATTCCCTGTACCCAATCCCCCTGTACCCAATCCCCTCTGTACCCTATTCCACTGTACCCCATTCCCCTGTACCCCATTCCTCTGCACCCAATCCCCCGGCACCCCATTCCCTGTACCCCATTCCCCCTGTACCCCATTCCGCTGTACCCAATCCCCTCTGTACCCCATTCCCCTGTACCCAATCCCCATTCCCCTGTGCCCAAGCCCCCCTGTACCCCATTCCCCTGTACCCAATCCCCTGTACCCCATTCCCTGTACCCAATCCCCTGTACCCCATTCTCTGTATCCCATTGCCCATGTACCCCATTCCGCTGTACCCAATCCCCTCTGTACCCCATTCCCTGTACCCCATTCCCCTGTACCCAATCCCCCATGTACCGCATTCCCCTGTACCCAATCCCCCTGTACCCCATTCTCCTGTACCCCATTCCCCTGTACCTCATTCCCTGTGCCCAATCCCATGTACCCCATTCCCCTGTACCTCATTCCCTGTACCCGTCCCCCTGAACCCCATCCCATGTACCCCATTCCACTGTACCCCGGTCACCTATACGCCATTACGCTGTACCCCATTCACCTGCACCCCGTTCCCCTATATCCCATTCCCCTGTACCCCATTCCCTGTACCCCATTCTCCTGTACGCAATTTCCCTGTACCCCATTACCTGTACCCCATTCCCCTGTACCCCGCCCATGTACCCCATTCCCCTTGTAGCCCATTCCCCCATGTAACCCATTCCCCCTATACCCCATTCCCCATGTTCCTCATTCCTTGTACCCCATTCCCCACTGTACCCCATCCCCTGTACCCCATTCCCATGTACCCCATTCCCTGTACCTAATTCCCTGTACCCCAGTCCCCCTGAACCCCATCCCCTGTACCCCTTTCCCCTGTACACCGTTGCCCTATACGTCATTACCATGTATCCCATTCCCTCTGTACCCCATTCCTGGTACCCCGTTCCCTGTACTACATTGCCCTGTACCCCATTCACTCTGTACCCCATCCCGATACAACATTCCCCTGTACCCCCTTCCCTGTACCCCATTCCCCTGTACCTCATCCCCTGTACCATATTCCCTGTACCCCATTCCCTGTACCCAATCCCCCTGTCCCCAACCCCTCTGTACCCAATCCCATCTGTACCCTATTCCCCTGTACCCCATTCCTCTGTACCCCATTCCCCCTGTGCCCCATTCCCCTGCACCCAATCCCCTGTACCCCATTCTGCTGTACCCAATCCCCTTTGTACCCCATTCCCCTGTACCCAACCCCCGTGTACCCCATTCCTCTGTACCCAATCCCCCTTTACCCCATTCCCTTATATCCTATTCCCCTGTACCCCATTCCCCGTGTACCCCATTCTCCTGCATCCAAACCCCCGGTACCCCATTCCCTGTACCCCATTTCCCCCTGCACCCTATTCCCCTGTACCCCATTCCCTGTACCCCATTCCCCTGTACCCAATCCCCATTCCCCTGTGCCCAAGGCCCCCTGTACCCCATTCCCCTGTACCCAATCCCCTTTGTACCCCATTCCCCTGTACCCAACCCCCATGTACCCCATTCCTCTGTACCCAATCCCCCTTTACCCCATCCCCTTGTATCCTATTCCCCTGCACCCCATTCCCCGTGTACCCCATTCTCCTGTACCCAATCACCCTGCACCCCATTCCCCCTGTACCCCATTCCGTTGTACCCAATCCTCTCTGTAACCCATTCCCCTGTATCTCATTCCCTGTGCCCAATCCCATGTACCCCATTCCCCTGTACCTCATTCCCTGTACCCGTCCCTCTGAACCCCATCCCATGTACCCCATTCCACTGTACCCCGATCCCCTATACACAATTACCCTGCACCCCATCCACCTGCACCCCATTCCCCTATATCCCATTCCCCTGTACCCCATTCCCTGTACCCCATTCCACTGTACGCAATTTCCCTGTACCCCATTACCTGTACCCCATTCCCCTATACCCCGCCCTTGTACCCCATTCCCCTTGTATCCCATTCCCCCATGTAACCCATTCCCCCTATACCCATTCCCCAAGTTCCTCATTCCCTGTACCCCATTCATCACTGTACCCCATCCCCTGTACCCCATTCCCATGTACCCCATTCCCTGTACCTAATTCCCTGTACCCCAGTCCCCCTGACCCCCATCCCCTGTACCCCATTCCCCTGTACACCGTTGCCCTATACGTCATTACCCTGTATCCCATTCCCTCTGAACCCTATTCCCGGTACCCCATTCCCTGTACTCCATTGCACTGTACCCCATTCACTCTGTACCCCATCCCGATACAACATTCCCCTGTACCCCCTCCCCTGTACCCCATTCCCCTGTACCCCATCCCCTGTACCATATTCCCTGTACCCCATTCCCTGTACCCAATCCCCCTGTCCCCACCCCCTCTGTACCCAATCCCCTCTGTACCCTATTCCCCTGTACCCCATTCCGCTGTACCCCATTCCCCTGTACCCCATTCCCCTGCACCCAATCCCCCTGTACCCCATTCTGTTGTACCCAATCCCCTTTGTACCCCATTCCCCTGTACCCAACCGCCATGTACCCCATTCCTCTGTACCCAATCCCCATTTACCCCATTCCCTTGTATCCTATTCCCCTGCACCCCATTCCCCGTGTACCCCATTCTCCTGTACCCAATCACCCTGCAGCCCATTCCCCCTGTACCCCATTCGGTTGTACCCAACCCTCTCTGTACCCCATTCCCCTGTACCCCATTCCTCTGTACCTCATTCCATGTGCCCAATCCCCTGTACCCCATTCCCCTGTACATCTTTCCCTGTACCCCGGTCCCCCTGAACCCCATCCCCTGTACCCCGTTTCCCCTGTACCCCGTTCTCCTATACGCCATTACCCTGTATCCCATTCCCTCTGAACCCCATTCCTGGTACCCCATTCCCTGTACTCCATTGCCCTGTACCCCATTAACTCTGTACCCCATCCCCGATACCGCATTCCCCTGTATCCCATCTCCTGTACCCCATTCCCTGTACCCAATCCCCTGTACCCAATCCCCTCTGTACCCAATCCCCTCTGTACCCTACTCCCCTGTATCCCATTCCGCTGTACCCCATTCCCCTGCACCCAATCCCCGGTACCCCATTCCCCCTGTACCCCATTCCGCTGCACCCAATCCCCTCTGTACCCAATCCCCATGTACCCCATTCACCTGTACCCAAGCCCCCTGTACCCCATTCCCCTGTACCCTATCCCCCTTTACCCAATTCCCTAGTATCCTATTCCCCTGTACCCCATTCCCCTGTACCCAATCACCCTGCACCCCTTTCTCCTTTACCCCATTCCACTGTACCCAATCCCCTCTGTACCCCATTCCCCTGTACCCCATTCCTCTGTACCTCATTCCCTGTGCCCAATCCCCTGTACCCCATCCCTCTGTACCTCATTCCCTGTACCCCAGTCCCCCTGAACCCCATCCCCTGTATCCCGTTCCCCTATACGCCATCACCCTGTATCCCATTCCCCCTGTACCCCATTCCCTCTGTACCCCATTCCAGGTACCCCATTCCCTGTACTCCATTGCCCTGTACCCCATTCACTCTGTACCCCACCCCCGATACCATATTCCCCTGTACCCCATCCCCTGTACCCCATCCCCTGTACCATATTCCCTGTACCCCATTCCCTGTACCCAATCCCCCTGTACACAATCCCCTCTGTACCCAATCCCCTCTGTACCCTATTCCCATGTACCCCATTCCCCTGTACCACATTCCCCTGCACCCAATCCCCGGTACCCCATTCCCTGTACCCCATTCCCCCTGTACCCCATTCCGCTGTACCCAATCCCCTCTGTACCCCATTCCCCTGTACCCAATCCCCATTCCCCTGTGCCCAAGCCCCCCTGTACCCCATTCCCCTGTACCCAATCCCCTGTACCCCATTCCCTGTACCCAATCCCCTGTACCCCATTCTCTGTATCCCATCGCCCCTATATCCCATTCCCCTGTACCCCATACCCCTGTACCCCATTCCCTGTACCCCATTCCCCTGTACGCAATTTCCCTGTACCCCATTACATGTACCCCATTCCCCTGTACCATATTCCCTGTACCATATTCCCTGTACCCCATTCCCTGTACCCAATCCCCCTGTACCCAATCCCCTCTGTACCCAATCCCCTCTGTACCCTATTCCACTGTACCCCATTCCCCTGTACCCCATTCTTCTGCACCCAATCCCCCGGTACCCCATTCCCTGTACCCCATTCCCCTGTACCCCATTCCGCTGTATCCAGTCCCCTCTGTACCCCATTCCCCTGTACCCAATCCCCTGTACCCCATTCCCTGTACCCAATCCCCTGTACCCCATTCTCTGTATCCCATTGCCCATGTACCCCATTCCGCTGTACCCAATCCCCTCTGTACCCCATTCCCTGCACCCCATTCCCCTGTACCCAATCCCCCATGTACCACATTCCCCTGTACCCAATCCCCCTGTACCCCATTCTCCTGTACCCCATTCCCCTGTACCTCATTCCCTGTGCCCAATCCTATGTACCCCATTCCCCTGTACCTCATTCCCTGTACCCGTCCCCTGAACCCCATCCCATGTACCCCATTCCACTGTACCCCGGTCCCCTATACGCCATTACGCTGTACCCCATTCACCTGCACCCCATTCCCCTATGTCCCATTCCCCTGTACCCCATTCCCTGTACCCCATTCTCCTGTACGCAATTTCCCTGTACCCCATTACCTGTACCCCATTCCCCTGTACCCCGCCCATGTACCCCATTCCCCTTGTAGCCCATTCCCCCATGTAACCCATTCCCCCTATACCCCATTCCCCATGTTCCTCATTCTCTGTACCCCATTCCCCACTGTACCCCATCCCCTGTACCCCATTCCCATGTACCCCATTCCCTGTACCTAATTCCCTGTACCCCAGTCCCCCTGAACCCCATCCCCTGTACCCCTTCCCCTGTACACCGTTGCCCTATACGTCATTACCCTGTATCCCATTCCCTCTGTACCCCATTCCCGGTACCCCGTTCCCTGTACTCCATTGCCCTGTACCCCATTCACTCTGTACCCCATCCCGATACAACATTCCCCTGTACCCCATTCCCTGTACCCAATCCCCCTGTCCCCAACCCCTCTGTACCCAATCCCATCTGTACCCTATTCCCCTGTACCCCATTCCTCTGTACCCCATTCCCCCTGTGCCCCATTCCCCTGCACCCAATCCCCTGTACCCCATTCTGCTGTACCCAATCCCCTTTGTACCCCATTCCCCTGTACCCAACCCCCGTGTACCCCATTCCTCTGTACCCAATCCCCCTTTACCCCATTCCCTTATATCCTATTCCCCTGTACCCCATTCCCCGTGTACCCCATTCTCCTGCACCCAAACCCCCGGTACCCCATTCCCTGTACCCCATTTCCCCCTGTACCCTATTCCCCTGTACCCCATTCCCTGTACCCCATTCCCCTGTACCCAATCCCCATTCCCCTGTGCCCAAGCCCCCCTGTACCCCATTCCCCTGTACCCAATCCCCTTTGTACCCCATTCCCCTGTACCCAACCCCCATGTACCCCATTCCTCTGTACCCAATCCCCCTTTACCCCATTCCCTTGTATCCTATTCCCCTGCACCCCATTCCCCGTGTACCCCATTCTCCTGTACCCAATCACCCTGCACCCCATTCCCCCTGTACCCCATTCCGTTGTACCCAATCCTCTCTGTACCCCATTCCCCTGTACCCTGTGCCCAATCCCATGTACCCCATTCCCCTGTACCTCATTCCCTGTACCCGTCCCTCTGAACCCCATCCCATGTACCCCATTCCACTGTACCCCGGTCCCCTATACACAATTACCCTGCACCCCATCCACCTGCACCCCATTCCCCTATATCCCATTCCCCTGTACCCCATTCCCTGTACCCCATTCCACTGTACGCAATTTCCCTGTACCCCATTACCTGTACCCCATTCCCCTGTACCCCTCCCTTGTACCCCATTCCCCTTGTATCCCATTCCCCCATGTAACCCATTCCCCCTATACCCATTCCCCAAGTTCCTCATTCCCTGTACCCCATTCATCACTGTACCCCATCCCCTGTACCCCATTCCCATGTACCCCATTCCCTGTACCTAATTCCCTGTACCCCAGTCCCCCTGACCCCCATCCCCTGTACCCCATTCCCCTGTACACCGTTGCCCTATACGTCATTACCCTGTATCCCATTCCCTCTGAACCCCATTCCCGGTACCCCATTCCCTGTACTCCATTGCACTGTACCCCATTCACTCTGTACCCCATCCCGATACAACATTCCCCTGTACCCCCTCTCCTGTACCCCATTCCCCTGTACCCCATCCCCTGTACCATATTCCCTGTACCCCTTTCCCTGTACCCAATCCCCCTGTCCCCACCCCCTCTGTACCCAATCCCCTCTGTACCCTATTCCCCTGTACCCCATTCCGCTGTACCCCATTCCCCTGTACCCCATTCCCCTGCACCCAATCCCCCTGTACCCCATTCTGTTGTACCCAATCCCCTTTGTACCCCATTCCCCTGTACCCAACCCCCATGTACCCCATTCCTCTGTACCCAATCCCCATTTACCCCATTCCCTTGTATCCTATTCCCCTGCACCCCATTCCCCGTGTACCCCATTCTCCTGTACCCCATTAACTCTGCACCCCATTCCCCCTGTACCCCATTCGGTTGTACCCAACCCTCTCTGTACCCCATTCCCCTGTACCCCATTCCTCTGTACCTCATTCCATGTGCCCAATCCCCTGTACCCCATTCCCCTGTACATCTTTCCCTGTACCCCGGTCCCCCTGAACCCCATCCCCTGTACCCCGTTTCCCCTGTACCCCGTTCCCCTATACGCCATTACCCTGTATCCCATTCCCTCTGAACCCCATTCCTGGTATCCCATTCCCTGTACTCCATTGCCCTGTACCCCATTAACTCTGTACCCCGTCCCCGATACCGCATTCCCCTGTATCCCATCTCCTGTACCCCATTCCCTGTACCCAATCCCCTGTACCCAATCCCCTCTGTACCCAATCCCCTCTGTACCCTACTCCCCTGTATCCCATTCCGCTGTACCCCATTCCCCTGCACCCAATCCCCGGTACCCCATTCCCCCTGTACCCCATTCCGCTGCACCCAATCCCCTCTGTACCCAATCCCCATGTACCCCATTCACCTGTACCCAAGCCCCCTGTACCCCATTCCCCTGTACCCTATCCCCCTTTACCCAATTCCCTAGTATCCTATTCCCCTGTACCCCATTCCCCTTCACCAATCACCCTGCACCCCTTTCTCCTTTACCCCATTCCACTGTACCCAATCCCCTCTGTACCCCATTCCCCTGTACCCCATTCCTCTGTACCTCATTCCCTGTGCCAAATCCCCTGTACCCCATCCCCCTGTACCTCATTCCCTGTACCCCAGTCCCCCTGAACCCCATCCCCTGTATCCCGTTCCCCTATACCCCATCACGCTGTATCCCATTCCCCCTGTACCCCATTCCCTCTGTACCCCATTCCAGGTACCCCATTCCCTGTACTCCATTGCCCTGTACCCCATTCACTCTGTACCCCACCCCCGATACCACATTCCCCTGTACCCCATCCCCTGTACCCCATCCCCTGTACCATATTCCCTGTACCCCATTCCCTGTACCCAATCCCCCTGTACCCAATCCCCTCTGTACCCAATCCCCTCTGTACCCTATTCCACTGTACCCCATTCCCCTGTACCCCATTCTTCTGCACCCAATCCCCCGGTACCCCATTCCCTGTACGCAATTTCCCTGTACCCCATTACATGTACCCCATTCCCCTGTACCATATTCCCTGTACCATATTCCCTGTACCCCGTTCCCTGTACCCAATCCCCCTGTACCCCATTCCCCTCTGTACCCAATCCCCTCTGTACCCTATTCCACTGTACCCCATTCCCCTGTACCCCATTCTTCTGCACCCAATCCCCCGGTACCCCATTCCCTGTACCCCATTCCCCTGTACCCCATTCCGCTGTACCCAGTCCCCTCTGTACCCCATTCCCCTGCACCCAATCCCCTGTACCCCATTCCCTGTACCCAATCCCCTGTACCCCATTCTCTGTATCCCATTGCCCATGTACCCCATTCCGCTGTACCCAATCCCCTCTGTACCCCATTCCCTGTACCCCATTCCCCTGTACCCAACCCCCCATGTACCACATTCCCCTGTACCCAATCCCCCTGTACCCCATTCTCCTGTACCCCATTCCCCTGTACCTCATTCCCTGTGCCCAATCCTATGTACCCCATTCCACTGTACCTCATTCCCTGTACCCGTCCCCTGAACCCCATCCCATGTACCCCATTCCACTGTACCCCGGTCCCCTATACGCCATTACGCTGTACCCCATTCACCTGCACCCCATTCCCCTATATCCCATTCCCCTGTACCCCATTCCCTGTACCCCATTCTCCTGTACGCAATTTCCCTGTACCCCATTACCTGTACCCCATTCCCCTGTACCCCGCCCATGTACCCCATTCCCCTTGTAGCCCATTCCCCCATGTAACCCATTCCCCCTATACCCCATTCCCCATGTTCCTCATTCCCTGTACCCCATTCCCCACTGTACCCCATCCCCTGTACCCCATTCCCATGTACCCCATTCCCTGTACCTAATTCCCTGTACCCCAGTCCCCCTGAACCCCATCCCCTGTACCCCTTCCCCTGTACACCGTTGCCCTATACGTCATTACCCTGTATCCCATTCCCTCTGTACCCCATTCCCGGTACCCCGTTCCCTGTACTCCATTGCCCTGTACCCCATTCACTCTGTACCCCATCCCGATACAACATTCCCCTGTACCCCATTCCCTGTACCCAATCCCCCTGTCCCCAACCCCTCTGTACCCAATCCCATCTGTACCCTATTCCCCTGTACCCCATTCCTCTGTACCCCATTCCCCCTGTGCCCCATTCCGCTGCACCCAATCCCCTGTACCCCATTCTGCTGTACCCAATCCCCTTTGTACCCCATTCCCCTGTACCCAACCCCCGTGTACCCCATTCCTCTGTACCCAATCCCCCTTTACCCCATTCCCTTATATCCTATTCCCCTGTACCCCATTCCCCGTGTACCCCATTCTCCTGCACCCAAACCCCCGGTACCCCATTCCCTGTACCCCATTTCCCCCTGTACCCCATTCCCTGTACCCCATTCCCCTGTACCCAATCCCCATTCCCCTGTGCCCAAGCCCCCCTGTACCCCATTCCCCTGTACCCAATCCCCTTTGTACCCCATTCCCCTGTACCCAACCCCCATGTACCCCATTCCTCTGTACCCAATCCCCCTTTACCCCATTCCCTTGTATCCTATTCCCCTGCACCCCATTCCTCGTGTACCCCATTCTCCTGTACCCAATCACCCTGCACCCCATTCCCCCTGTACCCCATTCCGTTGTACCCAATCCTCTCTGTACCCCATTCCCCTGTACCTCATTCCCTGTGCCCAATCCCATGTACCCCATTCCCCTGTACCTCATTCCCTGTACCCGTCCCTCTGAACCCAATCCCATGTACCCCATTCCACTGTACCCCGGTCCCCTATACACAATTACCCTGCACCCCATCCACCTGCACCCCATTCCCCTATATCCCATTCCCCTGTACCCCATTCCCTGTACCCCATTCCACTGTACGCAATTTCCCTGTACCCCATTACCTGTACCCCATTCCCCTGTACCCCGCCCTTGTACCCCATTCCCCTTGTATCCCATTCCCCCATGTAACCCATTCCCCCTATACCCATTCCCCAAGTTCCTCATTCCCTGTACCCCATTCATCACTGTACCCCATCCCCTGTACCCCATTCCCATGTACCCCGTTCCCTGTACCTAATTCCCTGTACCCCAGTCCCCCTGACCCCCATCCCCTGTACCCCATTCCCCTGTACACCGTTGCCCTATACGTCATTACCCTGTATCCCATTCCCTCTGAACCCCATTCCCGGTACCCCGTTCCCTGTACTCCATTGCACTGTACCCCATTCACTCTGTACCCCATCCCGATACAACATTCCCATGTACCCCCTCTCCTGTACCCCATTCCCCTGTACCCCATCCCCTGTACCATATTCCCTGTACCCCTTTCCCTGTACCCAATCCCCCTGTCCCCACCCCCTCTGTACCCAATCCCCTCTGTACCCTATTCCCCTGTACCCCATTCCGCTGTACCCCATTCCCCTGTACCCCATTCCCCTGCACCCAATCCCCCTGTACCCCATTCTGTTGTACCCAATCCCCTTTGTACCCCATTCCCCTGTACCCAACCCCCATGTACCCCATTCCTCTGTACCCAATCCCCATTTACCCCATTCCCTTGTATCCTATTCCCCTGCACCCCATTCCCCGTGTACCCCATTCTCCTGTACCCCATTAACTCTGCACCCCATTCCCCCTGTACCCCATTCGGTTGTACCCAACCCTCTCTGTACCCCATTCCCCTGTACCCCATTCCTCTGTACCTCATTCCATGTGCCCAATCCCCTGTACCCCATTCCCCTGTACATCTTTCCCTGTACCCCGGTCCCCCTGAACCCCATCCCCTGTACCCCGTTTCCCCTGTACCCCGTTCCCCTATACGCCATTACCCTGTATCCCATTCCCTCTGAACCCCATTCCTGGTACCCCATTCCCTGTACTCCATTGCCCTGTACCCCATTAACTCTGTACCCCATCCCCGATACCGCATTCCCCTGTATCCCATCTCCTGTACCCCATTCCCTGTACCCAATCCCCTGTACCCAATCCCCTCTGTACCCTACTCCCCTGTATCCCATTCCGCTGTACCCCATTCCCCTGCACCCAATCCCCGGTACCCCATTCCCTCTGTACCCCATTCCGCTGCACCCAATCCCCTCTGTACCCAATCCCCATGTACCCCATTCACCTGTACCCAAGCCCCCTGTACCCCATTCCCCTGTACCCTATCCCCCTTTACCCAATTCACTAGTATCCTATTCCCCTGTACCCCATTCCCCTTCATCAATCACCCTGCACCCCTTTCTCCTTTACCCCATTCCACTGTACCCAATCCCCTCTGTACCCCATTCCCCTGTACCCCATTCCTCTGTACCTCATTCCCTGTGCCAAATCCCCTGTACCCCATCCCCCTGTACCTCATTCCCTGTACCCCAGTCCCCCTGAACCCCATCCCCTGTATCCCGTTCCCCTATACCCCATCACGCTGTATCCCATTCCCCCTGTACCCCATTCCCTCTGTACCCCATTCCAGGTACCCCATTCCCTGTACTCCATTGCCCTGTACCCCATTCACTCTGTACCCCACCCCCGATACCACATTCCCCTGTACCCCATCCCCTGTACCCCATCCCCTGTACCATATTCCCTGTACCCCATTCCCTGTACCCAATCCCCCTGTACACAATCCCCTCTGTACCCAATCCCCTCTGTACCCTATTCCCATGTACCCCATTCCCCTGTACCACATTCCCCTGCACCCAATCCCCGGTACCCCATTCCCTGTACCCCATTCCCCCTGTACCCCATTCCGCTGTACCCAATCCCCTCTGTACCCCATTCCCCTGTACCCAATCCCCATTCCCCTGTGCCCAAGCCCCCCTGTACCCCATTCCCCTGTACCCAATCCCCTGTACCCCATTCCCTGTACCCAATCCCCTGTACCCCATTCTCTGTATCCCATCGCCCCTATATCCCATTCCCCTGTACCCCATACCCCTGTACCCCATTCCCTGTACCCAATTCCCCTGTACGCAATTTCCCTGTACCCCATTACATGTACCCCATTCCCCTGTACCATATTCCCTGTACCATATTCCCTGTACCCCATTCCCTGTACCCAATCCCCCTGTACCCAATCCCCTCTGTACCCAATCCCCTCTGTACCCTATTCCACTGTACCCCATTCCCCTGTACCCCATTCTTCTGCACCCAATCCCCCGGTACCCCATTCCCTGTACCCCATTCCCCTGTACCCCATTCCGCTGTACCCAGTCCCCTCTGTACCCCATTCCCCTGTACCCAATCCCCTGTACCCCATTCCCTGTACCCAATCCCCTGTACCCCATTCTCTGTATCCCATTGCCCATGTACCCCATTCCGCTGTACCCAATCCCCTCTGTACCCCATTCCCTGTACCCCATTCCCCTGTACCCAATCCCCCATGTACCACATTCCCCTGTACCCAATCCCCCTGTACCCCATTCTCCTGTACCCCATTCCCCTGTACCTCATTCCCTGTGCCCAATCCTATGTACCCCATTCCCCTGTACCTCATTCCCTGTACCCGTCCCCTGAACCCCATCCCATGTACCCCATTCCACTGTACCCCGGTCCCCTATACGCCATTACGCTGTACCCCATTCACCTGCACCCCATTCCCCTATATCCCATTCCCCTGTACCCCATTCCCTGTACTCCATTCTCCTGTACGCAATTTCCCTGTACCCCATTACCTGTACCCCATTCCCCTGTACCCAGCCCATGTACCCCATTCCCCTTGTAGCCCATTCCCCCATGTAACCCATTCCCCCTATACCCCATTCCCCATGTTCCTCATTCCCTGTACCCCATTCCCCACTGTACCCCATCCCCTGTACCCCATTCCCATGTACCCCATTCCCTGTACCTAATTCCCTGTACCCCAGTCCCCCTGAACCCCATCCCCTGTACCCCTTCCCCTGTACACCGTTGCCCTATACGTCATTACCCTGTATCCCATTCCCTCTGTACCCCATTCCCGGTACCCCGTTCCCTGTACTCCATTGCCCTGTACCCCATTCACTCTGTACCCCATCCCGATACAACATTCCCCTGTACCCCCTTCCCTGTACCCCATTCCCCTGTACCCCATCCCCTGTACCATATTCCCTGTACCCCATTCCCTGTACCCAATCCCCCTGTCCCCAACCCCTCTGTACCCAATCCCATCTGTACCCTATTCCCCTGTACCCCATTCCTCTGTACCCCATTCCCCCTGTGCCCCATTCCCCTGCACCCAATCCCCTGTACCCCATTCTGTTGTACCCAATCCCCTTTGTACCCCATTCCCCTGTACCCAACCCCCGTGTACCCCATTCCTCTGTACCCAATCCCCCTTTACCCCATTCCCTTGTATCCTATTCCACTGTACCCCATTCCCCATGTACCCCATTCTCCTGCACCCAATCCCCCGGTACCCCATTCCGCTGTACCCAATCCCCTCTGTACCCCATTCCCCTGTACCCAATCCCCATTCCCTTGTGCCCAAGCCCCCCTGTACCCCATTCCCCTGTACCCAATCCCCTGTACCCCATTCCCTGTACCCAATCCCCTGTACCCCATTCCCTGTACCCAATCCCCTGTACCCCATTCTCTGTATCCCATCGCCCCTATATCCCATTCCCCTGTACCCCATACCCCTGTACCCCATTCCCTGTACCCCATTCCCCTGTACGCAATTTCCCTGTACCCCATTACATGTACCCCATTCCCCTGTACCATACTCCCTGTACCATATTCCCTGTACCCCATTCCCTGTACCCAATCCCCCTGTACCCAATCCCCTCTGTACCCAATCCCCTCTGTACCCTATTCCACTGTACCCCATTCCCCTGTACCCCATTATTCTGCACCCAATCCCCCGGTACCCCATTCCCTGTACCCCATTCCCCTGTACCCCATTCCGCTGTACCCAGTCCCCTCTGTACCCCATTCCCCTGTACCCAATCCCCTGTACCCCATTCCCTGTACCCAATCCCCTGTACCCCATTCTCTGTATCCCATTGCCCATGTACCCCATTCCGCTGTACCCAATCCTCTCTGTACCCCATTCCCTGTACCCCATTCCCCTGTACCCAATCCCCCATGTACCGCATTCCCCTGTACCCAATCCCCCTGTACCCCATTCTCCTGTACCCCATTCCCCTGTACCTCATTCCCTGTGCCCAATCCCATGTACCCCATTCCCCTGTACCTCATTCCCTGTACCCGTCCCCTGAACCCCATCCCATGTACCCCATTCCACTGTACCCCGATCCCCTATACGCCATTACGCTGTACCCCATTCACCTGCACCCCATTCCCCTATATCCCATTCCCCTGTACCCCATTCCCTGTACCCCATTCTCCTGTACGCAATTTCCCTGTACCCCATTACCTGTACCCCATTCCCCTGTACCCCGCCCATGTACCCCATTCCCCTTGTAGCCCATTCCCCCATGTAACCCATTCCCCCTATACCCCATTCCCCATGTTCCTCATTCCATGTACCCCATTCCCCACTGTACCCCATCCCCTGTACCCCATTCCCATGTACCCCATTCCCTGTACCTAATTCCCTGTACCCCAGTCCCCCTGAACCCCATCCCCTGTACCCCTTCCCCTGTACACCGTTGCCCTATACGTCATTACCCTGTATCCCATTCCCTCTGTACCCCATTCCCGGTACCCCGTTCCCTGTACTCCATTGCCCTGTACCCCATTCATTCTGTACCCCATCCCGATACAACATTCCCCTGTACCCCCTTCCCTGTACCCCATTCCCCTGTACCCCATCCCCTGTACCATATTCCCTTTACCCCATTCCCTGTACCCAATCCCCCTGTCCCCAACCCCTCTGTACCCAATCCCATCTGTACCCTATTCCCCTGTACCCCATTCCTCTGTACCCCATTCCCCCTGTGCCCCATTCCCCTGCACCCAATCCCCTGTACCCCATTCTGTTGTACCCAATCCCCTTTGTACCCCATTCCCCTGTACCCAACCCCCGTGTACCCCATTCCTCTGTACCCAATCCCCCTTTACCCCATTCCCTTGTATCCTATTCCAGTGTACCCCATTCCCCGTGTACCCCATTCTCCTGCACCCAATCCCCCGGTACCCCATTCCGCTGTACCCAATCCCCTCTGTACCCCATTCCCCTGTACCCAATCCCCATTCCCCTGTGCCCAAGTCCCCCTGTACCCCATTCCCCTGTACCCAATCCCCTGTACCCCATTCCCTGTACCCAATCCCCTGTACCCCATTCTCTGTATCCCATTGCCCCTGTACCCCATTCCGCTGTACCCAATCCCCTCTGTAACCCATTCCCTGTACCCCATTCTCCTGAACCCAATCCCCCATGTACCGCATTCCCCTGTACCCAATCCCCCTGTATCCCATTCCCCTGTACCCCATTCCCCTGTACCTCATTCCCTGTGCCCAATCCCATGTACCCCATTCCCCTGTACCTCATTCCCTGTACCCGTCCCTCTGAACCCCATCCCATGTACCCCATTCCACTGTACCCCGGTCCCCTATACACCATTACCCTGTACCCCATCCACCCGCACCCCATTCCCCTATATCCCATTCCCCTGTACCCCATTCCCTGTACCCCATTCCCTGTACCCCATTCCACTGTACGCAATTTCCCTGTACCCCATTACCTGTACCCCATTCCCCTGTACCCCGCCCATGTACCCCATTACCCTTGTAGCCCATTCCACCATGTAACCCATTCCCCCTATACCCATTCCCCGAGTTCCTCATTCCCTGTACCCCATTCATCACTGTACCCCATCCCCTGTACCCCATTCCCATGTACCCCATTCCCTGTACCTAATTCCCTGTACCCCAGTCCCCCCTGACCCCCATCCTCTGTACCCCATTCCCCTGTACACCGTTGCCCTATACGTCATTACCCTGTATCCCATTCCCTCTGTACCCCATTTCCCCCTGTACCCTATTCCCCTGTACCCCATTCCCTGTACCCCATTCCCCTGTACCCAATCCCCATTCCCCTGTGCCCAAGCCCCCCTGTACCCCATTCCCCTGTACCCAATCCCCTTTGTACCCCATTCCCCTGTACCCAACCCCCATGTACCCCATTCCTCTGTACCCAATCCCCCTTTACCCCATTCCCTTGTATCCTATTCCCCTGCACCCCATTCCCCGTGTACCCCATTCTCCTGTACCCAATCACCCTGCACCCCATTCCCCCTGTACCCCATTCCGTTGTACCCAATCCTCTCTGTAACCCATTCCCCTGTATCTCATTCCCTGTGCCCAATCCCATGTACCCCATTCCCCTGTACCTCATTCCCTGTACCCGTCCCTCTGAACCCCATCCCATGTACCCCATTCCACTGTACCCCGATCCCCTATACACAATTACCCTGCACCCCATCCACCTGCACCCCATTCCCCTATATCCCATTCCCCTGTACCCCATTCCCTGTACCCCATTCCACTGTACGCAATTTCCCTGTACCCCATTACCTGTACCCCATTCCCCTATACCCCGCCCTTGTACCCCATTCCCCTTGTATCCCATTCCCCCATGTAACCCATTCCCCCTATACCCATTCCCCAAGTTCCTCATTCCCTGTACCCCATTCATCACTGTACCCCATCCCCTGTACCCCATTCCCATGTACCCCATTCCCTGTATCTAATTCCCTGTACCCCAGTCCCCCTGACCCCCATCCCCTGTACCCCATTCCCCTGTACACCGTTGCCCTATACGTCATTACCCTGTATCCCATTCCCTCTGAACCCCATTCCCGGTACCCCATTCCCTGTACTCCATTGCACTGTACCCCATTCACTCTGTACCCCATCCCGATACAACATTCCCCTGTACCCCCTCCCCTGTACCCCATTCCCCTGTACCCCATCCCCTGTACCATATTCCCTGTACCCCATTCCCTGTACCCAATCCCCCTGTCCCCACCCCCTCTGTACCCAATCCCCTCTGTACCCTATTCCCCTGTACCCCATTCCGCTGTACCCCATTCCCCTGTACCCCATTCCCCTGCACCCAATCCCCCTGTACCCCATTCTGTTGTACCCAATCCCCTTTGTACCTCATTCCCCTGTACCCAACCCCCATGTACCCCATTCCTCTGTACCCAATCCCCATTTACCCCATTCCCTTGTATCCTATTCCCCTGCACCCCATTCCCCGTGTACCCCATTCTCCTGTACCCAATCACCCTGCACCCCATTCCCCCTGTACCCCATTCGGTTGTACCCAACCCTCTCTGTACCCCATTCCCCTGTACCCCATTCCTCTGTACCTCATTCCATGTGCCCAATCCCCTGTACCCCATTCCCCTGTACATCTTTCCCTGTACCCCGGTCCCCCTGAACCCCATCCCCTGTACCCCGTTTCCCCTGTACCCCGTTCTCCTATACGCCATTACCCTGTATCCCATTCCCTCTGAACCCCATTCCTGGTACCCCATTCCCTGTACTCCATTGCCCTGTACCCCATTAACTCTGTACCCCATCCCCGATACCGCATTCCCCTGTATCCCATCTCCTGTACCCCATTCCCTGTACCCAATCCCCTGTACCCAATCCCCTCTGTACCCAATCCCCTCTGTACCCTACTCCCCTGTATCCCAAAATCCACTGTACCCCATTCCCCTGCACCCAATCCCCGGTACCCCATTCCCCCTGTACCCCATTCCGCTGCACCCAATCCCCTCTGTACCCAATCCCCATGTACCCCATTCACCTGTACCCAAGCCCCCTGTACCCCATTCCCCTGTACCCTATCCCCCTTTACCCAATTCCCTAGTATCCTATTCCCCTGTACCCCATTCCCCTGTACCCAATCACCCTGCACCCCTTTCTCCTTTACCCCATTCCACTGTACCCAATCCCCTCTGTACCCCATTCCCCTGTACCCCATTCCTCTGTACCTCATTCCCTGTGCCCAATCCCCTGTACCCCATCCCCCTGTACCTCATTCCCTGTACCCCAGTCCCCCTGAACCCCATCCCCTGTATCCCGTTCCCCTATACGCCATCACGTTGTATCCCATTCCCCCTGTACCCCATTCCCTCTGTACCCCATTCCAGGTACCCCATTCCCTGTACTCCATTGCCCTGTACCCCATTCACTCTGTACCCCACCCCCGATACCATATTCCCCTGTACCCCATCCCCTGTACCCCATCCCCTGTACCATAATCCCTGTACCCCATTCCCTGTACCCAATCCCCCTGTACACAATCCCCTCTGTACCCAATCCCCTCTGTACCCTATTCCCATGTACCCCATTCCCCTGTACCACATTCCCCTGCACCCAATCCCCGGTACCCCATTCCCTGTACCCCATTCCCCCTGTACCCCATTCCGCTGTACCCAATCCCCTCTGTACCCCATTCCCCTGTACCCAATCCCCATTCCCCTGTGCCCAAGCCCCCCTGTACCCCATTCCCCTGTACCCAATCCCCTGTACCCCATTCCCTGTACCCAATCCCCTGTACCCCATTCTCTGTATCCCATCGCCCCTATATCCCATTCCCCTGTACCCCATACCCCTGTACCCCATTCCCTGTACCCAATTCCCCTGTACGCAATTTCCCTGTACCCCATTACATGTACCCCATTCCCCTGTACCATATTCCCTGTACCATATTCCCTGTACCCCATTCCCTGTACCCAATCCCCCTGTACCCAATCCCCTCTGTACCCAATCCCCTCTGTACCCTATTCCACTGTACCCCATTCCCCTGTACCCCATTCTTCTGCACCCAATCCCCCGGTACCCCATTCCCTGTACCCCATTCCCCTGTACCCCATTCCGCTGTACCCAGTCCCCTCTGTACCCCAATCCCCTGTACCCAATCCCCTGTACCCCATTCCCTGTACCCAATCCCCTGTACCCCATTCTCTGTATCCCATTGCCCATGTACCCCATTCCGCTGTACCCAATCCCCTCTGTACCCCATTCCCTGCACCCCATTCCCCTGTACCCAATCCCCCATGTACCACATTCCCCTGTACCCAATCCCCCTGTACCCCATTCTCCTGTACCCCATTCCCCTGTACCTCATTCCCTGTGCCCAATCCTATGTACCCCATTCCCCTGTACCTCATTCCCTGTACCCGTCCCCTGAACCCCATCCCATGTACCCCATTCCACTGTACCCCGGTCCCCTATACGCCATTACGCTGTACCCCATTCACCTGCACCCCACTCCCCTATATCCCATTCCCCTGTACCCCATTCCCTGTACCCCATTCTCCTGTGCGCAATTTCCCTGTACCCCATTACCTGTACCCCATTCCCCTGTACCCCGCCCATGTACCCCATTCCCCTTGTAGCCCATTCCCCCATGTAACCCATTCCCCCTATACCCCATTCCCCATGTTCCTCATTCCCTGTACCCCATTCCCCACTGTACCCCATCCCCTGTACCCCATTCCCATGTACCCCATTCCCTGTACCTAATTCCCTGTACCCCAGTCCCCCTGAACCCCATCCCCTGTACCCCTTCCCCTGTACACCGTTGCCCTATACGTCATTACCCTGTATCCCATTCCCTCTGTACCCCATTCCCGGTACCCCGTTCCCTGTACTCCATTGCCCTGTACCCCATTCACTCTGTACCCCATCCCGATACAACATTCCCCTGTACCCCATTCCCTGTACCCAATCCCCCTGTCCCCAACCCCTCTGTACCCAATCCCATCTGTACCCTATTCCCCTGTACCCCATTCCTCTGTACCCCATTCCCCCTGTGCCCCATTCCCCTGCACCCAATCCCCTGTACCCCATTCTGCTGTACCCAATCCCCTTTGTACCCCATTCCCCTGTACCCAACCCCCGTGTACCCCATTCCTCTGTACCCAGTCCCCCTTTACCCCATTCCCTTATATCCTATTCCCCTGTACCCCATTCCCCGTGTACCCCATTCTCCTGCACCCAAACCCCCGGTACCCCATTCCCTGTACCCCATTTCCCCCTGTACCCTATTCCCCTGTACCCCATTCCCTGTACCCCATTCCCCTGTACCCAATCCCCATTCCCCTGTGCCCAAGCCCCCCTGTACCCCATTCCCCTGTACCCAATCCCCTTTGTACCCCATTCCCCTGTACCCAACCCCCATGTACCCCATTCCTCTGTACCCAATCCCCCTTTACCCCATTCCCTTGTATCCTATTCCCCTGCACCCCATTCCCCGTGTACCCCATTCTCCTGTACACAATCACCCTGCACCCCATTCCCCCTGTACCCCATTCCGTTGTACCCAATCCTCTCTGTACCCCATTCCCCTGTACCTCATTCCCTGTGCCCAATCCCATGTACCCCATTCCCCTGTACCTCATTCCCTGTACCCGTCCCTCTGAACCCCATCCCATGTACCCCATTCCACTGTACCCCGGTCCCCTATACACAATTACCCTGCACCCCATCCACCTGCACCCCATTCCCCTATATCCCATTCCCCTGTACCCCATTCCCTGTACCCCATTCCACTGTACGCAATTTCCCTGTACCCCATTACCTGTACCCCATTCCCCTGTACCCCGCCCTTGTACCCCATTCCCCTTGTATCCCATTCCCCCATGTAACCCATTCCCCCTATACCCATTCCCCAAGTTCCTCATTCCCTGTACCCCATTCATCACTGTACCCCATCCCCTGTACCCCATTCCCATGTACCCCATTCCCTGTACCTAATTCCCTGTACCCCAGTCCCCCTGACCCCCATCCCCTGTACCCCATTCCCCTGTACACCGTTGCCCTATACGTCATTACCCTGTATCCCATTCCCTCTGAACCCCATTCCCGGTACCCCATTCCCTGTACTCCATTGCACTGTACCCCATTCACTCTGTACCCCATCCCGATACAACATTCCCCTGTACCCCCTCTCCTGTACCCCATTCCCCTGTACCCCATCCCCTGTACCATATTCCCTGTACCCCTTTCCCTGTACCCAATCCCCCTGTCCCCACCCCCTCTGTACCCAATCCCCTCTGTACCCTATTCCCCTGTACCCCATTCCGCTGTACCCCATTCCCCTGTACCCCATTCCCCTGCACCCAATCCCCCTGTACCCCATTCTGTTGTACCCAATCCCCTTTGTACCCCATTCCCCTGTACCCAACCCCCATGTACCCCATTCCTCTGTACCCAATCCCCATTTACCCCATTCCCTTGTATCCTATTCCCCTGCACCCCATTCCCCGTGTACCCCATTCTCCTGTACCCCATTAACTCTGCACCCCATTCCCCCTGTACCCCATTCGGTTGTACCCAACCCTCTCTGTACCCCATTCCCCTGTACCCCATTCCTCTGTACCTCATTCCATGTGCCCAATCCCCTGTACCCCATTCCCCTGTACATCTTTCCCTGTACCCCGGTCCCCCTGAACCCCATCCCCTGTACCCCGTTTCCCCTGTACCCCGTTCCCCTATACGCCATTACCCTGTATCCCATTCCCTCTGAACCCCATTCCTGGTACCCCATTCCCTGTACTCCATTGCCCTGTACCCCATTAACTCTGTACCCCATCCCCGATACCGCATTCCCCTGTATCCCATCTCCTGTACCCCATTCCCTGTACCCAATCCCCTGTACCCAATCCCCTCTGTACCCAATCCCCTCTGTACCCTACTCCCCTGTATCCCATTCCGCTGTACCCCATTCCCCTGCACCCAATCCCCGGTACCCCATTCCCCCTGTACCCCATTCCGCTGCACCCAATCCCCTCTGTACCCAATCCCCATGTACCCCATTCACCTGTACCCAAGCCCCCTGTACCCCATTCCCCTGTACCCTATCCCCCTTTACCCAATTCCCTAGTATCCTATTCCCCTGTACCCCATTCCCCTTCACCAATCACCCTGCACCCCTTTCTCCTTTACCCCATTCCACTGTACCCAATCCCCTCTGTACCCCATTCCCCTGTACCCCATTCCTCTGTACCTCATTCCCTGTGCCAAATCCCCTGTACCCCATCCCCCTGTACCTCATTCCCTGTACCCCAGTCCCCCTGAACCCCATCCCCTGTATCCCGTTCCCCTATACCCCATCACGTTGTATCCCATTCCCCCTGTACCCCATTCCCTCTGTACCCCATTCCAGGTACCCCATTCCCTGTACTCCATTGCCCTGTACCCCATTCACTCTGTACCCCACCCCCGATACCACATTCCCCTGTACCCCATCCCCTGTACCCCATCCCCTGTACCATATTCCCTGTACCCCATTCCCTGTACCCAATCCCCCTGTACCCAATCCCCTCTGTACCCAATCCCCTCTGTACCCTATTCCCATGTACCCCATTCCCCTGTACCACATTCCCCTGCACCCAATCCCCGGTACCCCATTCCCTGTACCCCATTCTCCCTGTACCCCATTCCGCTGTACCCAATCCCCTCTGTACCCCATTCCCCTGTACCCAATCCCCATTCCCCTGTGCCCAAGCCCCCCTGTACCCCATTCCCCTGTACCCAATCCCCTGTACCCCATTCCCTGTACCCAATCCCCTGTACCCCATTCTCTGTATCCCATCGCCCCTATATCCCATTCCCCTGTACCCCATACCCCTGTACCCCATTCCCTGTACCCAATTCCCCTGTACGCAATTTCCCTGTACCCCATTACATGTACCCCATTCCCCTGTACCATATTCCCTGTACCATATTCCCTGTACCCCATTCCCTGTACCCAATCCCCCTGTACCCAATCCCCTCTGTACCCAATCCCCTCTGTACCCTATTCCACTGTACCCCATTCCCCTGTACCCCATTCTTCTGCACCCAATCCCCCGGTACCCCATTCCCTGTACCCCATTCCCCTGTACCCCATTCCGCTGTACCCAGTCCCCTCTGTACCCCATTCCCCTGTACCCAATCCCCTGTACCCCATTCCCTGTACCCAATCCCCTGTACCCCATTCTCTGTATCCCATTGCCCATGTACCCCATTCCGCTGTACCCAATCCCCTCTGTACCCCATTCCCTGTACCCCATTCCCCTGTACCCAATCCCCCATGTACCACATTCCCCTGTACCCAATCCCCCTGTACCCCATTCTCCTGTACCCCATTCCCCTGTACCTCATTCCCTGTGCCCAATCCTATGTACCCCATTCCCCTGTACCTCATTCCCTGTACCCGTCCCCTGAACCCCATCCCATGTACCCCATTCCACTGTACCCCGGTCCCCTATACGCCATTACGCTGTACCCCATTCACCTGCACCCCATTCCCCTATATCCCATTCCCCTGTACCCCATTCCCTGTACCCCATTCTCCTGTACGCAATTTCCCTGTACCCCATTACCTGTACCCCATTCCCCTGTACCCCGCCCATGTACCCCATTCCCCTTGTAGCCCATTCCCCCATGTAACCCATTCCCCCTATACCCCATTCCCCATGTTCCTCATTCCCTGTACCCCATTCCCCACTGTACCCCATTCCCATGTACCCCATTCCCTGTACCTAATTCCCTGTACCCCAGTCCCCCTGAACCCCATCCCCTGTACCCCTTCCCCTGTACACCGTTGCCCTATACGTCATTACCCTGTATCCCATTCCCTCTGTACCCCATTCCCGGTACCCCGTTCCCTGTACTCCATTGCCCTGTACCCCATTCACTCTGTACCCCATCCCGATACAACATTCCCCTGTACCCCCTTCCCTGTACCCCATTCCCCTGTACCCCATCCCTGTACCATATTCCCTGTACCCCATTCCCTGTACCCAATCCCCCTGTCCCCAACCCCTCTGTACCCAATCCCATCTGTACCCGATTCCCCTGTACCCCATTCCTCTGTACCCCATTCCCCCTGTGCCCCATTCCCCTGCACCCAATCCCCTGTACCCCATTCTGTTGTACCCAATCCCCTTTGTACCCCATTCCCCTGTACCCAACCCCCGTGTACCCTATTCCTCTGTACCCAATCCCCCTTTACCCCATTCCCTTGTATCCTATTCCACTGTACCCCATTCCCCATGTACCCCATTCTCCTGCACCCAATCCCCCGGTACCCCATTCCGCTGTACCCAATCCCCTCTGTACCCCCATTCCCCTGTACCCAATCCCCATTCCCCTGTGCCCAAGCCCCCCTGTACCCCATTCCCCTGTACCCAATCCCCTGTACCCCATTCTCTGTACCCAATCCCCTGTACCCCATTCCCTGTACCCAATCCCCTGTACCCCATTCTCTGTATCCCATCGCCCCTATATCCCATTCCCCTGTACCCCATACCCCTGTACCCCATTCCCTGTACCCCATTCCCCTGTACGCAATTTCCCTGTACCCCATTACATGTACCCCATTCCCCTGTACCATATTCCCTGTACCATATTCCCTGTACCCCATTCCCTGTACCCAATCCCCCTGTACCCAATCCCCTCTGTACCCAATCCCCTCTGTACCCTATTCCACTGTACCCCATTCCCCTGTACCCCATTATTCTGCACCCAATCCCCCGGTACCCCATTCCCTGTACCCCATTCCCCTGTACCCCATTCCGCTGTACCCAGTCCCCTCTGTACCCCATTCCCCTGTACCCAATCCCCTGTACCCCATTCCCTGTACCCAATCCCCTGTACCCCATTCTCTGTATCCCATTGCCCATGTACCCCATTCCGCTGTACCCAATCCCCTCTGTACCCCATTCCCTGTACCCCATTCCCCTGTACCCAATCCCCCATGTACCGCATTCCCCTGTACCCAATCCCCCTGTACCCCATTCTCCTGTACCCCATTCCCCTGTACCTCATTCCCTGTGCCCAATCCCATGTACCCCATTCCCCTGTACCTCATTCCCTGTACCCGTCCCCTGAACCCCATCCCATGTACCCCATTCCACTGTACCCCGGTCCCCTATACGCCATTACGCTGTACCCCATTCACCTGCACCCCATTCCCCTATATCCCATTCCCCTGTACCCCATTCCCTGTACCCCATTCTCCTGTACGCAATTTCCCTGTACCCCATTACCTGTACCCCATTACCCTGTACCCCGCCCATGTACCCCATTCCCCTTGTAGCCCATTCCCCCATGTAACCCATTCCCCCTATACCCCATTCCCCATGTTCCTCATTCCCTGTACCCCATTCCCCACTGTACCCCATCCCATGTACCCCATTCCCATGTACCCCATTCCCTGTACCTAATTCCCTGTACCCCAGTCCCCCTGAACCCCATCCCCTGTACCCCTTCCCCTGTACACCGTTGCCCTATACGTCATTACCCTGTATCCCATTCCCTCTGTACCCCATTCCCGGTACCCCGTTCCCTGTACTCCATTGCCCTGTACCCCATTCACTCTGTACCCCATCCCGATACAACATTCCCCTGTACCCCCTTCCCTGTACCCCATTCCCCTGTACCCCATCCCCTGTACCATATTCCCTGTACCCCATTCCCTGTACCCAATCCCCCTGTCCCCAACCCCTCTGTACCCAATCCCATCTGTACCCTATTCCCCTGTACCCCATTCCTCTGTACCCCATTCCCCCTGTGCCCCATTCCCCTGCACCCAATCCCCTGTACCCCATTCTGTTGTACCCAATCCCCTTTGTACCCCATTCCCCTGTACCCAACCCCCGTGTACCCCATTCCTCTGTACCCAATCCCCCTTTACCCCATTCCCTTGTATCCTATTCCACTGTACCCCATTCCCCGTGTACCCCATTCTCCTGCACCCAATCCCCCGGTACCCCATTCCGCTGTACCCAATCCCCCCTGTACCCCATTCCCCTGTACCCAATCCCCTGTACCCCATTCCCTGTACCCAATCCCCTGTACCCCATTCTCTGTATCCCATTGCCCCAGTACCCCATTCCGCTGTACCCAATCCCCTCTGTAACCCATTCCCTGTACCCCATTCTCCTGAACCCAATCCCCCATGTACCGCATTCCCCTGTACCCAATCCCCCTGTATCCCATTCCCCTGTACCCCATTCCCCTGTACCTCATTCCCTGTGCCCAATCCCATGTACCCCATTCCCCTGTACCTCATTCCCTGTACCCGTCCCTCTGAACCCCATCCCATGTACCCCATTCCACTGTACCCCGGTCCCCTATACACCATTACCCTGTACCCCATCCACCTGCACCCCATTCCCCTATATCCCATTCCCCTGTACCCCATTCCCTGTACCCCATTCCACTGTACGCAATTTCCCTGTACCCCATTACCTGTACCCCATTCCCCTGTACCCCGCCCATGTACCCCATTCCCCTTGTAGCCCATTCCACCATGTAACCCATTCCCCCTATACCCATTCCCCAAGTTCCTCATTCCCTGTACCCCATTCATCACTGTACCCCATCCCCTGTACCCCATTCCCATGTACCCCATTCCCTGTACCTAATTCCCTGTACCCCAGTCCCCCCTGACCCCCATCCTCTGTACCCCATTCCCCTGTACACCGTTGCCCTATACGTCATTACCCTGTATCCCATTCCCTCTGTACCCCATTCCCGGTACCCCGTTCCCTGTACTCCATTGCCCTGTACCCCATTCACTCTGTACCCCATCCCGATACAACATTCCCCTGTACCCCCTCCCCTGTACCCCATTCCCCTGTACCCCATCCCCTGTACCATATTCCCTGTACCCCATTCCCTGTACCCAATCCCCCTGTCCCCAACCCCTCTGTACCCAATCCCCTCTGTACCCTATTCCCCTGTACCCCATTCCTCTGTACCCCATTCCCCCTGTACCCCATTCCCCTGCACCCAATCCCCTTGTACCCCATTCTGCTGTACCCAATCCCCTTTGTACCCCATTCCTCTGTACCCAATCCCCCTTTACCCCATTCCCTTGTATCCTATTCCCCTGCACCCCATTCCCCCTGTACCCCGTTTCCCCTGTACCCCGTTCCCCTATACGCCATTACCCTGTATCCCATTCCCTCTGAACCCCATTCCTGGTACCCCATTCCCTATTCTCCATTGCAATGTAACCCCATTAACTCTGTACCCCATCCCCGATACCGCATTTCCCTGTACCCCATTCCCTGTACCCAATCCCCTGTACCCAATCCCCTCTGTACCCAATCCCCTCTGTACCCTATTCCCCTGTACCCCATTCCGCTGTACCCCATGCCCCTGCACCCAATCCCCATAACCCCATTCCCCCTGTACCCCATTCCGCTGCACCCAATCCCCTCTGTACCCCATTCCCCTGTACCCAATCCCCATGAACCCATTCCCCTGTACCCAAGCCCCCTGTACCCCATTCCCCTGTACCCTATCCCCCTTTACCCAATTCCCTTGTATCCTATTCCCCTGTACCCCATTCCCCTGTACCCAATCACCCTGTACCCCATTTCTCCTTTACCCCATTCCACTGTACCCAATCCCCTCTGTGCCCCATTCCCCTGTACCCCATTCCTCTGTACCTCATTCCCTGTGCCCAATCCCCTGTACCCCATCCCCCTGTACCTCATTCCCTGTACCCCAGTCCCCCTGAACCCCATGCCCTGTATCCCGTTCCCCTATACGCCATTACCCTGTATCCCATTCCCTCTGTACCCCATTCCCTCTGTACCCCATTCTCGGTACCTCATTCCCTGTACTCCATTGCCCTGTACCCCATTCACTCTGTACCCCACCCCCGATACCATATTCCCCTGTACCCCATCCCCTGTACCCCATCCCCTGTACCATATTCTCTGTACCCCATTCCGTGTACCCAATCCCCCTGTACCCAACCCCCTCTGTACCCAATCCCCTTTGTACCCTATTCCCATGTACCCCATTCCCCTGTACCACATTCCCCTGCACCCAATCCCCGGTACCCCATTCCCTGTACCCCATTCCCCCTGTACCCCATTCCGCTGTACCCAATCCCCTCTGCACCCCATTCCCTTGTACCCAATCCCCATTCCCCTGTGCCCAAGCCCCCCTGTACCCCATTCCCCTGTACCCAATCCCCTGTACCCCATTCCCTGTACCCAATCCCCTGTACCCCATTCTCTGTATCCCATCGCCCCTATATCCCATTCCCCTGTACCCCATACCCCTGTACCCCATTCCCTGTACCCCATTCCCCTGTACGCGATTTCCTTGTACCCCATTACATGTACCCCATTCCCCTGTACCCCGCCCATGTACCCCATTCCCCTTGTAGCCCATTCCCCCATGTGACCCATTTCCCCCTATACCCCATTCCCCATGTTCCTCATTCCATGTACCCCATTCCCCACTGTACCCCATCCCCCTGTACCCCATCCCCATGTACCCCATTCCCTGTACCTAATTCCCTGTACCCCAGTCCCCCTGAACCCCATCCACTGTACCCCATTCCCCTGTACACCGTTGCCCTATACGTCATTACCCTGTATCCCATTCCCTCTGTACCCCATTCCCGGCACCCCATTCCCTGTACTCCATTGTCCTGTACCCCATTCACTCTGTACCCCATCCCGATACAACATTCCCCTGTACCCCCTCCCCTGTACCCCAATCCCCTGTACCCTATCCCCTGTACCATATTCCCTGTACCCCATTCCCTGTACCCAATCCCCCTGTCCCCAACCCCTCTGTACCCAATCCCCTCTGTACCCTATTCCCCTGTACCCCATTCCTCTGTACCCCATTCCCCCTGTACCCCATTCCCCTGCACCCAATCCCCCTGTACCCCATTCTGCTGTACCCAATCCACTTTGTACCCCATTCCCCTGTACCCAACCCCCATGTACCCCATTCCTCTGTACCCAATCCCCCCTTTACCCCATTCCCTTGTATCCTATTCCCCTGTACCCCATTCCCCTGTACCCCATTCCTCTGTACCCAATCACCATGTACCCCATTCCCCCTGTACCCCATTCCGCTGTACCCAATCCTCTCTGTACCCCATTCCCCTGTACCCCATTCCTCTGTACCTCATTCCATGTGCCCAATCCCCTGTACCCCAATCCCCTGTACCTCATTCCCTGTACCCCAGCCCCCCTGAACACCATCCCCTGTACCCCGTTTCCCCTGTACCCCGTTCCCCTATACGCCGTTACCCTGTATCCCATTCCCTCTGTACCCCATTCCCTCTGTACCCCATTCCCTGTACTTCATTGCCCTGTACCCCATTCACTCTGTACCCCACCCCCGATACCACATTCCCCTGTACCCCATCCCCTGTACCATATTCCCTGTACCCCATTCCCTGTACCCAATCCCCCTGTACCCAATCCCCTCTGTACCCTATTCCACTGTACCCCATTCCCCTGTACCCCATTCCTCTGCACCCAATCCCCCGGCACCCCATTCCCTGTACCCCATTCCCCCTGTACCCCATTCCGCTGTACCCAATCCCCTCTGTACCCCATTCCCCTGTACCCAATCCCCATTCCCCTGTGCCCAAGCCCCCCTGTACCCCATTCCCCTGTACCCAATCCCCTGTACCCCATTCCCTGTACCCAATCCCCTGTACCCCATTCTCTGTATCCCATTGCCCATGTACCCCATTCCGCTGTACCCAATCCCCTCTGTACCCCATTCCCTGTACCCCATTCCCCTGTACCCAATCCCCCATGTACCGCATTCCCCTGTACCCAATCCCCCTGTACCCCATTCTCCTGTACCCCATTCCCCTGTACCTCATTCCCTGTGCCCAATCCCATGTACCCCATTCTCCTGTACCTCATTCCCTGTACCCGTCCCCCTGAACCCCATTCCATGTACCCCATTCCACTGTACCCCGGTCCCCTATACGCCATTACGCTGTACCCCATTCACCTGCACCCCGTTCCCCTATATCCCATTCCCCTGTACCCCATTCCCTGTACCCCATTCTCCTGTACGCAATTTCCCTGTACCCCATTACCTGTACCCCATTCCCCTGTACCCCGCCCATGTACCCCATTCCCCTTGTAGCCCATTCCCCCATGTAACCCATTCCCCCTATACCCCATTCCCCATGTTCCTCATTCCCTGTACCCCATTCCCCACTGTACCCCATCCCCTGTACCCCATTCCCATGTACCCCATTCCCTGTACCTAATTCCCTGTACTCCAGTCCCCCTGAACCCCATCCCCTGTACCCCTTTCCCCTGTACACCGTTGCCCTATACGTCATTACCCTGTATCCCATTCCCTCTGTACCCCATTCCTGGTACCCCGTTCCCTGTACTACATTGCCCTGTACCCCATTCACTCTGTACCCCATCCCGATACAACATTCCCCTGTACCCCCTTCCCTGTACCCCATTCCCCTGTACCTCATCCCCTGTACCATATTCCCTGTACCCCATTCCCTGTACCCAATCCCCCTGTCCCCAACCCCTCTGTACCCAATCCCATCTGTACCCTATTCCCCTGCACCCCATTCCTCTGTACCCCATTCCCCCTGTGCCCCATTCCCCTGCACCCAATCCCCTGTACCCCATTCTGCTGTACCCAATCCCCTTTGTACCCCATTCCCCTGTACCCAACCCCCGTGTACCCCATTCCTCTGTACCCAATCCCCCTTTACCCCATTCCCTTATATCCTATTCCCCTGTACCCCATTCCCCGTGTACCCCATTCTCCTGCACCCAAACCCCCGGTACCCCATTCCCTGTACCCCATTTCCCCCTGTACCCTATTCCCCTGTACCCCATTCCCTGTACCCCATTCCCCTGTACCCAATCCCCATTCCCCTGTGCCCAAGCCCCCCTGTACCCCATTCCCCTGTACCCAATCCCCTTTGTACCCCATTCCCCTGTACCCAACCCCCATGTACCCCATTCCTCTGTACCCAATCCCCCTTTACCCCATTCCCTTGTATCCTATTCCCCTGCACCCCATTCCCCGTGTACCCCATTCTCCTGTACCCAATCACCCTGCACCCCATTCCCCCTGTACCCCATTCCGTTGTACCCAATCCTCTCTGTACCCCATTCCCCTGTACCTCATTCCCTGTGCCCAATCCCATGTACCCCATTCCCCTGTACCTCATTCCCTGTACCCGTCCCTCTGAACCCCATCCCATGTACCCCATTCCACTGTACCCCGGTCCCCTATACACAATTACCCTGCACCCCATCCACCTGCACCCCATTCCCCTATATCCCATTCCCCTGTACCCCATTCCCTGTACCCCATTCCACTGTACGCAATTTCCCTGTACCCCATTACCTGTACCCCATTCCCCTGTACCCCGCCCTTGTACCCCATTCCCCTTGTATCCCATTCCCCCATGTAACCCATTCCCCCTATACCCATTCCCCAAGTTCCTCATTCCCTGTACCCCATTCATCACTGTATCCCATCCCCTGTACCCCATTCCCATGTACCCCATTCCCTGTACCTAATTCCCTGTACCCCAGTCCCCCTGAACCCCATCCCCTGTACCCCTTCCCCTGTACACCGTTGCCCTATACGTCATTACCCTGTATCCCATTCCCTCTGTACCCCATTCCCGGTACCCCGTTCCCTGTACTCCATTGCCCTGTACCCCATTCACTCTGTACCCCATCCCGATACAACATTCCCCTGTACCCCCTTCCCTGTACCCCATTCCCCTGTACCCCATCCCCTGTACCATATTCCCTGTACCCCATTCCCTGTACCCAATCCCCCTGTCCCCAACCCCTCTGTACCCAATCCCATCTGTACCCTATTCCCCTGTACCCCATTCCTCTGTACCCCATTCCCCCTGTGCCCCATTCCCCTGCACCCAATCCCCTGAACCCCATTCTGTTGTACCCAATCCCCTTTGTACCCCATTCCCCTGTACCCAACCCCCGTGTACCCCATTCCTCTGTACCCAATCCCCCTTTACCCCATTCCCTTGTATCCTATTCCACTGTACCCCATTCCCCGTGTACCCCATTCTCCTGCACCCAATCCCCCGGTACCCCATTCCGCTGTACCCAATCCCCTCTGTACCCCATTCCCCTGTACCCAATCCCCATTCCCCTGTGCCCAAGCCCCCCTGTACCCCATTCCCCTGTACCCAATCCCCTGTACCCCATTCCCTGTACCCAATCCCCTGTACCCCATTCCCTGTACCCAATCCCCTGTACCCCATTCTCTGTATCCCATCGCCCCTATATCCCATTCCCCTGTACCCCATACCCCTGTACCCCATTCCCTGCACCCCATTCCCCTGTACGCAATTTCCCTGTACCCCATTACATGTACCCCATTCCCCTGTACCATATTCCCTGTACCATATTCCCTGTACCCCATTCCCTGTACCCAATCCCCCTGTACCCAATCCCCTCTGTACCCAATCCCCTCTGTACCCTATTCCACTGTACCCCATTCCCCTGTACCCCATTATTCTGCACCCAATCCCCCGGTACCCCATTCCCTGTACCCCATTCCCCTGTACCCCATTCCGCTGTACCCAGTCCCCTCTGTACCCCATTCCCCTGTACCCAATCCCCTGTACCCCATTCCCTGTACCCAATCCCCTGTACCCCATTCTCTGTATCCCATTGCCCATGTACCCCATTCCGCTGTACCCAATCCCCTCTGTACCCCATTCCCTGTACCCCATTCCCCTGTACCCAATCCCCCATGTACCGCATTCCCCTGTACCCAATCCCCCTGTACCCCATTCTCCTGTACCCCATTCCCCTGTACCTCATTCCCTGTGCCCAATCCCATGTACCCCATTCCCCTGTACCTCATTCCCTGTACCCGTCCCCTGAACCCCATCCCATGTACCCCATTCCACTGTACCCCGGTCCCCTATACGCCATTACGCTGTACCCCATTCACCTGCACCCCATTCCCCTATATCCCATTCCCCTGTACCCCATTCCCTGTACCCCATTCTCCTGTACGCAATTTCCCTGTACCCCATTACCTGTACCCCATTCCCCTGTACCCCGCCCATGTACCCCATTCCCCTTGTAGCCCATTCCCCCATGTAACCCATTCCCCCTATACCCCATTCCCCATGTTCCTCATTCCCTGTACCCCATTCCCCACTGTACCCCATCCCCTGTACCCCATTCCCATGTACCCCATTCCCTGTACCTAATTCCCTGTACCCCAGTCCCCCTGAACCCCATCCCCTGTACCCCTTCCCCTGTACACCGTTGCCCTATACGTCATTACCCTGTATCCCATTCCCTCTGTACCCCATTCCCGGTACCCCGTTCCCTGTACTCCATTGCCCTGTACCCCATTCACTCTGTACCCCATCCCGATACAACATTCCCCTGTACCCCCTTCCCTGTACCCCATTCCCCTGTACCCCATCCCCTGTACCATATTCCCTGTACCCCATTCCCTGTACCCAATCCCCCTGTCCCCAACCCCTCTGTACCCAATCCCATCTGTACCCTATTCCCCTGCACCCCATTCCTCTGTACCCCATTCCCCCTGTGCCCCATTCCCCTGCACCCAATCCCCTGTACCCCATTCTGTTGTACCCAATCCCCTTTGTACCCCATTCCCCTGTACCCAACCCCCGTGTACCCCATTCCTCTGTACCCAATCCCCCTTTACCCCATTCCCTTATATCCTATTCCCCTGTACCCCATTCCCCGTGTACCCCATTCTCCTGCACCCAAACCCCCGGTACCCCATTCCCTGTACCCCATTTCCCCCTGTACCCTATTCCCCTGTACCCCATTCCCTGTACCCCATTCCCCTGTACCCAATCCCCATTCCCCTGTGCCCAAGCCCCCCTGTACCCCATTCCCCTGTACCCAATCCCCTTTGTACCCCATTCCCCTGTACCCAACCCCCATGTACCCCATTCCTCTGTACCCAATCCCCTGTACCCCATTCTCTGTATCCCATTGCCCATGTACCCCATTCCGCTGTACCCAATCCCCTCTGTACCCCATTCCCTGTACCCCATTCCCCTGTACCCAATCCCCCATGTACCGCATTCCCCTGTACCCAATCCCCCTGTACCCCATTCTCCTGTACCCCATTCCCCTGTACCTCATTCCCTGTGCCCAATCCCATGTACCCCATTCCCCTGTACCTCATTCCCTGTACCCGTCCCCTGAACCCCATCCCATGTACCCCATTCCACTGTACCCCGGTCCCCTATACGCCATTACGCTGTACCCCATTCACCTGCACCCCATTCCCCTATATCCCATTCCCCTGTACCCCATTCCCTGTACCCCATTCTCCTGTACGCAATTTCCCTGTACCCCATTACCTGTACCCCATTCCCCTGTACCCCGCCCATGTACCCCATTCCCCTTGTAGCCCATTCCCCCATGTAACCCATTCCCCCTATACCCCATTCCCCATGTTCCTCATTCCCTGTACCCCATTCCCCACTGTACCCCATCCCCTGTACCCCATTCCCATGTACCCCATTCCCTGTACCTAATTCCCTGTACCCCAGTCCCCCTGAACCCCATCCCCTGTACCCCTTCCCCTGTACACCGTTGCCCTATACGTCATTACCCTGTATCCCATTCCCGCTGTACCCCATTCCCGGTACCCCGTTCCCTGTACTCCATTGCCCTGTACCCCATTCACTCTGTACCCCATCCCGATACAACATTCCCCTGTACCCCCTTCCCTGTACCCCATTCCCCTGTACCCCATCCCCTGTACCATATTCCCTGTACCCCTTTCCCTGTACCCAATCCCCCTGTCCCCAACCCCTCTGTACCCAATCCCATCTGTACCCTATTCCCCTGTACCCCATTCTTCTGTACCCCATTCCCCCTGTGCCCCATTCCCCTGCACCCAATCCCCTGTACCCCATTCTGTTGTACCCAATCCCCTTTGTACCCCATTCCCCTGTACCCAACCCCCGTGTACCCCATTCCTCTGTACCCAATCCCCCTTTACCCCATTCCCTTGTATCCTATTCCACTGTACCCCATTCCCCGTGTACCCCATTCTCCTGCACCCAATCCCCCGGTACCCCATTCTGCTGTACCCAATCCCCTCTGTACCCCATTCCCCTGTACCCAATCCCCATTCCCCTGTGCCCAAGTCCCCCTGTACCCCATTCCCCTGTACCCAATCCCCTGTACCCCATTCCCTGTACCCAATCCCCTGTACCCCATTCTCTGTATCCCATTGCCCCTGTACCCCATTCCGCTGTACCCAATCCCCTCTGTAACCCATTCCCTGTACCCCATTCTCCTGAACCCAATCCCCCATGTACCGCATTCCCCTGTACCCAATCCCCCTGTATCCCATTCCCCTGTACCCCATTCCCCTGTACCTCATTCCCTGTGCCCAATCCCATGTACCCCATTCCCCTGTACCTCATTCCCTGTACCCGTCCCTCTGAACCCCATCCCATGTACCCCATTCCACTGTACCCCGGTCCCCTATACACCATTACCCTGTACCCCATCCACCTGCACCCCATTCCCCTATATCCCATTCCCCTGTACCCCATTCCCTGTACCCCATTCCACTGTACGCAATTTCCCTGTACCCCATTACCTGTACCCCATTCCCCTGTACCCCGCCCATGTACCCCATTCCCCTTGTAGCCCATTCCACCATGTAACCCATTCCCCCTATACCCATTCCCCAAGTTCCTCATTCCCTGTACCCCATTCATCACTGTACCCCATCCCCTGTACCCCATTCCCATGTACCCCATTCCCTGTACCTAATTCCCTGTACCCCAGTCCCCCCTGACCCCCATCCTCTGTACCCCATTCCCCTGTACACCGTTGCCCTATACGTCATTACCCTGTATCCCATTCCCTCTGTACCCCATTCCCGGTACCCCGTTCCCTGTACTCCATTGCCCTGTACCCCATTCACTCTGTACCCCATCCCGATACAACATTCCCCTGTACCCCCTCCCCTGTACCCCATTCCCCTGTACCCCATCCCCTGTACCATATTCCCTGTACCCCATTCCCTGTACCCAATCCCCCTGTCCCCAACCCCTCTGTACCCAATCCCCTCTGTACCCTATTCCCCTGTACCCCATTCCTCTGTACCCCATTCCCCCTGTACCCCATTCCCCTGCACCCAATCCCCTTGTACCCCATTCTGCTGTACCCAATCCCCTTTGTACCCCATTCCCCTGTACCCAACCCCCATGTACACCATTCCTCTGTACCCAATCCCCCTTTACCCCATTCCCTTGTATCCTATTCCCCTGCACCCCATTCCCCGTGTACCCCATTCTCCTGTACCCAATCACCCTGCACCCCATTCCCCTGTACCCCATTCCGTTGTACCCAATCCTCTCTGTACCCCATTCCCCTGTACCCCATTCCTCTGTACCTCATTCCATGTGCCCAATCCCCTGTACCCCATCCCCCTGTACCTCTTTCCCTGTACCCCAGTCCCCCTGAACCCCATCCCCTGTACCCCGTTTCCCCTGTACCCCGTTCCCCTATACGCCATTACCCTGTATCCCATTCCCTCTGAACCCCATTCCTGGTACCCCATTCCCTATTCTCCATTGCAATGTAACCCCATTAACTCTGTACCCCATCCCCGATACCGCATTTCCCTGTATCCCATCTCCTGTACCCCATTCCCTGTACCCAATCCCCTGTACCCAATCCCCTCTGTACCCAATCCCCTCTGTACCCTATTCCCCTGTACCCCATTCCGCTGTACCCCATGCCCCTGCACCCAATCCCCGGTACCCCATTCCCCCTGTACCCCATTCCGCTGCACCCAATCCCCTCTGTACCCCATTCCAATGTACCCAATCCCCATGAACCCATTCCCCTGTACCCAAGCCCCCTGTACCCCATTCCCCTGTACCCTATCCCCCTTTACCCAATTCCCTTGTATCCTATTCCCCTGTACCCCATTCCCCTGTACCCAATCACCCTGTACCCCATTTCTCCTTTACCCCATTCCACTGTACCCAATCCCCTCTGTGCCCCATTCCCCTGTACCCCATTCCTCTGTACCTCATTCCCTGTGCCCAATCCCCTGTACCCCATCCCCCTGTACCTCATTCCCTGTACCCCAGTCCCCCTGAACCCCATGCCCTGTATCCCGTTCCCCTATACGCCATTACCCTGTATCCCATTCCCTCTGTACCCCATTCCCTCTGTACCCCATTCTCGGTACCTCATTCCCTGTACTCCATTGCCCTGTACCCCATTCACTCTGTACCCCACCCCCGATACCATATTCCCCTGTACCCCATCCCCTGTACCCCATCCCCTGTACCATATTCCCTGTACCCCATTCCCTGTACCCAATCCCCCTGTCCCCAACCCCTCTGTACCCAATCCCATCTGTACCCTATTCCCCTGTACCCCATTCCTCTGTACCCCATTCCCCCTGTGCCCCATTCCCCTGCACCCAATCCCCTGTACCCCATTCTGTTGTACCCAATCCCCTTTGTACCCCATTCCCCTGTACCCAACCCCCGTGTACCCCATTCCTCTGTACCCAATCCCCCTTTACCCCATTCCCTTGTATCCTATTCCACTGTACCCCATTCCCCGTGTACCCCATTCTCCTGCACCCAATCCCCCGGTACCCCATTCCGCTGTACCCAATCCCCTCTGTACCCCATTCCCCTGTACCCAATCCCCATTCCCCTGTGCCCAAGTCCCCCTGTACCCCATTCCCCTGTACCCAATCCCCTGTACCCCATTCCCTGTACCCAATCCATCAAACAGGAAATTAGGAGTGCATGCAATAAAGGTGCAGCAGTTATAATGGGTGACTTTAATAGGCACATAGATTGGGCTAGCCAAACTGGAAGCAATACGGTGGAGGAGGATTTCCTGGAATGCATAAGGGATGGTTTTCTAGACCAATATGTCGAGGAACCAACTAGGGGGGAGGCCATCTTAGACTGGGTGTTGTGTAATGAGAGAGGATTAATTAGCAATCTCATTGTGCGAGGCCCCTTGGGGAAGAGTGACCATAATATGGTGGAATTCTGCATTAGGATGGAGAATGAAACAGTTAATTCAGAGACCATGGTCCAGAACTTAAAGAAGGGTAACTTTGAAGGTATGAGGCATGAATTAGCTAAGATAGATTGGCTAATGATACTTAAGGGGTTGACTGTGGATGGGCAATGGCAGACATTTAGAGAACGCATGGATGAATTACAACAATTGTACATTCCTGTCTGGCGTAAAAATAAAAAAGGGAAGGTGGCTCAACCGTGGCTATCTAGGGAAATCAGGGATAGTATTAAAGCCAAGGAAGTGGCATACAAATTGGCCAGAAATAGCAGCGAACCTGAGGACTGGGAGAAATTTAGAACTCAGCAGAGGAGGACAAAGGGTTTGATTAGGGCAGGGAAAATGGAGTACGAGAAGAAGCTTGCAGGGAACATTAAGGCGGATTGCAAAAGTTTCTATAGGTATGTAAAGAGAAAGAGGTTAGTAAAAACAAACGTAGGTCCCCTGCAGTCAGAATCAGGGGAAGTCATAACGGGGAACAAAGAAATGGCAGACCAATTGAACAAGTACTTTGGTTCAGTATTCACTAAGGAGGACACAAACAACCTTCCGGATTTAAAAGTGGTCAGAGGGTCTATTAAAGAGGAGGAACTGAGGGAAATCTTTATTAGTCGGGAAATTGTGTTGGGGAAATTGATGGGATTGAAGGCCGATAAATCCCCAGGGCCTGATGGACTGCATCCCAGAGTACTTAAGGAGGTGGCCTTGGAAATAGCGGATGCATTGACAGTCATTTTCCAACATTCCATTGACTCTGTATCAGTTCCTATCGAGTGGAGGGTAGCCAATGTAACCCCACTTTTTAAAAAAGGAGGGAGAGAGAAAGCAGGGAATTATAGACCGGTCAGCCTGACCTCAGTAGTGGGTAAAATGATGGAATCAATTATTAAGGATGTCATAGCAGCGCATTTGGAAAATGGTGACATGATAGGTCCAAGTCAGCATGGATTTGTAAAAGGGAGATCATGCTTGACAAATCTTCTGGAATTTTTTGAGGATGTTTCCAATAAAGTGGACAAAGGAGTACCAGTTGATGTGGTGTATTTGGACTTTCAGAAGGCTTTCGACAAGGTCCCACACAGGAGATTAATGTGCAAAGTTAAAGCACATGGGATTGGGGGTAGTGTGCTGACGTGGATTGAGAACTGGTTGTCAGACAGGAAGCAAAGAGTAGGAGTAAATGGGTACTTTTCGGAATGGCAGGCAGTGACTAGTGGGGTACCGCAGGGTTCTGTGCTGGGGCCCCAGCTGTTTACATTATACATTAATGATTTAGACGAAGGGATTAAATGTAGTATCTCCAAATTTGCGGATGACACTAAGTTGGGTGGCAGTGTGAGCTGCGAGGAGGATGCTATGAGGCTACAGAGTGACTTGGATAGGTTAGGTGAGTGGGCAAATGCGTGGCAGATGAAGTATAATGTGGATAAATGTGAGGTTATCCACTTTGGTGGTAAAAACAGAGAGACAGACTATTATCTGAATGGTGACAGATTAGGAAAAGGGAAGGTGCAACGAGACCTGGGTGTCATGGTACATCAGTCATTGAAGGTTGGCATGCAGGTACAGCAGGCGGTTAAGAAAGCAAATGGCATGTTGGCCTTCATAGCGAGGGGATTTGAGTACAGGGGCAGGGAGGTGTTGCTACAGTTGTACAGGGCTTTGGTGAGGCCACACCTGGAGTATTGTGTACAGTTTTGGTCTCCTAACTTGAGGAAGGACATACTTGCTGTTGAGGGAGTGCAGCGAAGATTCACCAGACTGATTCCCGGGATGGTGGGACTGACCTATCAAGAAAGACTGAATCAACTGGGCTTGTATTCACTGGAGTTCAGAAGAGTGAGAGGGGACCTCATAGAAACGTTTAAAATTCTGACGGGTTTGGACAGGTTGGATGCAGGAAGAATGTTCCCAATGTTGGGGAAGTCCAGAAGCAGGGGTCACAGTCTAAGGATAAGGGGTAAGCCATTTAGGACCGAGATAAGGAGAAACTTCTTCACCCAGAGAGTGGTGAACCTGTGGAATTCTCTACCACAGGAAGTAGTTGAGGCCAATTCACTAAATATATTCAAAAGGGAGTTAGATGAAGTCCTTAGTACTCGGGGGATCAAGGGGTATGGCGTGAAAGCAGGAAGTGGGTACTGAAGTTTCATGTTCAGCCATGAACTCGTTGAATGGCGGTGCAGGCTAGAAGGGCTGAATGGCCTGCTCCTGCACCTATTTTCTATGTTTCTATGTTTCTATGTACCCCATTCTCTGTATCCCATTGCCCCTGTACCCCATTCCGCTGTACCCAATCCCCTCTGTAACCCATTCCCTGTACCCCATTCTCCTGAACCCAATCCCCCATGTACCGCATTCCCCTGTACCCAATCCCCCTGTATCCCATTCCCCTGTACCCCATTCCCCTGTACCTCATTCCCTGTGCCCAATCCCATGTACCCCATTCCCCTGTACCTCATTCCCTGTACCCGTCCCTCTGAACCCCATCCCATGTACCCCATTCCACTGTACCCCGGTCCCCTATACACCATTACCCTGTACCCCATCCACCTGCACCCCATTCCCCTATATCCCATTCCCCTGTACCCCATTCCCTGTACCCCATTCCACTGTACGCAATTTCCCTGTACCCCATTACCTGTACCCCATTCCCCTGTACCCCGCCCATGTACCCCATTCCCCTTGTAGCCCATTCCACCATGTAACCCATTCCCCCTATACCCATTCCCCAAGTTCCTCATTCCCTGTACCCCATTCATCACTGTACCCCATCCCCTGTACCCCATTCCCATGTACCCCATTCCCTGTACCTAATTCCCTGTACCCCAGTCCCCCCTGACCCCCATCCTCTGTACCCCATTCCCCTGTACACCGTTGCCCTATACGTCATTACCCTGTATCCCATTCCCTCTGTACCCCATTCCCGGTACCCCGTTCCCTGTACTCCATTGCCCTGTACCCCATTCACTCTGTACCCCATCCCGATACAACATTCCCCTGTACCCCCTCCCCTGTACCCCATTCCCCTGTACCCCATCCCCTGTACCATATTCCCTGTACCCCATTCCCTGTACCCAATCCCCCTGTCCCCAACCCCTCTGTACCCAATCCCCTCTGTACCCTATTCCCCTGTACCCCATTCCTCTGTACCCCATTCCCCCTGTACCCCATTCCCCTGCACCCAATCCCCTTGTACCCCATTCTGCTGTACCCAATCCCCTTTGTACCCCATTCCCCTGTACCCAACCCCCATGTACACCATTCCTCTGTACCCAATCCCCCTTTACCCCATTCCCTTGTATCCTATTCCCCTGCACCCCATTCCCCGTGTACCCCATTCTCCTGTACCCAATCACCCTGCACCCCATTCCCCTGTACCCCATTCCGTTGTACCCAATCCTCTCTGTACCCCATTCCCCTGTACCCCATTCCTCTGTACCTCATTCCATGTGCCCAATCCCCTGTACCCCATCCCCCTGTACCTCTTTCCCTGTACCCCAGTCCCCCTGAACCCCATCCCCTGTACCCCGTTTCCCCTGTACCCCGTTCCCCTATACGCCATTACCCTGTATCCCATTCCCTCTGAACCCCATTCCTGGTACCCCATTCCCTATTCTCCATTGCAATGTAACCCCATTAACTCTGTACCCCATCCCCGATACCGCATTTCCCTGTACCCCATTCCCTGTACCCAATCCCCTGTACCCAATCCCCTCTGTACCCAATCCCCTCTGTACCCTATTCCCCTGTACCCCATTCCGCTGTACCCCATGCCCCTGCACCCAATCCCCGGTACCCCATTCCCCCTGTACCCCATTCCGCTGCACCCAATCCCCTCTGTACCCCATTCCCCTGTACCCAATCCCCATGAACCCATTCCCCTGTACCCAAGCCCCCTGTACCCCATTCCCCTGTACCCTATCCCCCTTTACCCAATTCCCTTGTATCCTATTCCCCTGTACCCCATTCCCCTGTACCCAATCACCCTGTACCCCATTTCTCCTTTACCCCATTCCACTGTACCCAATCCCCTCTGTGCCCCATTCCCCTGTACCCCATTCCTCTGTACCTCATTCCCTGTGCCCAATCCCCTGTACCCCATCCCCCTGTACCTCATTCCCTGTACCCCAGTCCCCCTGAACCCCATGCCCTGTATCCCGTTCCCCTATACGCCATTACCCTGTATCCCATTCCCTCTGTACCCCATTCCCTCTGTACCCCATTCTCGGTACCTCATTCCCTGTACTCCATTGCCCTGTACCCCATTCACTCTGTACCCCACCCCCGATACCATATTCCCCTGTACCCCATCCCCTGTACCCCATCCCCTGTACCATATTCTCTGTACCCCATTCCGTGTACCCAATCCCCCTGTACCCAACCCCCTCTGTACCCAATCCCCTTTGTACCCTATTCCCATGTACCCCATTCCCCTGTACCACATTCCCCTGCACCCAATCCCCGGTACCCCATTCCCTGTACCCCATTCCCCCTGTACCCCATTCCGCTGTACCCAATCCCCTCTGTACCCCATTCCCCTGTACCCAATCCCCATTCCCCTGTGCCCAAGCCCCCCTGTACCCCATTCCCCTGTACCCAATCCCCTGTACCCCATTCCCTGTACCCAATGCCCTGTACCCCATTCTCTGTATCCCATCGCCCCTATATCCCATTCCCCTGTACCCCATACCCCTGTACCCCATTCCCTGTACCCCATTCCCCTGTACGCGATTTCCTTGTACCCCATTACATGTACCCCATTCCCCTGTACCCCGCCCATGTACCCCATTCCCCTTGTAGCCCATTCCCCCATGTGACCCATTTCCCCCTATACCCCATTCCCCATGTTCCTCATTCCATGTACCCCATTCCCCACTGTACCCCATCCCCCTGTACCCCATCCCCATGTACCCCATTCCCTGTACCCCAGTCCCCCTGAACCCCATCCACTGTACCCCATTCCCCTGTACACCGTTGCCCTATACGTCATTACCCTGTATCCCATTCCCTCTGTACCCCATTCCCGGCACCCCATTCCCTGTACTCCATTGTCCTGTACCCCATTCACTCTGTACCCCATCCCGATACAACATTCCCCTGTACCCCCTCCCCTGTACCCCAATCCCCTGTACCCTATCCCCTGTACCATATTCCCTGTACCCCATTCCCTGTACCCAATCCCCCTGTCCCCAACCCCTCTGTACCCAATCCCCTCTGTACCCTATTCCCCTGTACCCCATTCCTCTGTACCCCATTCCCCCTGTACCCCATTCCCCTGCACCCAATCCCCCTGTACCCCATTCTGCTGTACCCAATCCCCTTTGTACCCCATTCCCCTGTACCCAACCCCCATGTACCCCATTCCTCTGTACCCAATCCCCCCTTTACCCCATTCCCTTGTATCCTATTCCCCTGTACCCCATTCCCTTGTACCCCATTCCTCTGTACCCAATCACCATGTACCCCATTCCCCCTGTACCCCATTCCGCTGTACCCAATCCTCTCTGTACCCCATTCCCCTGTACCCCATTCCTCTGTACCTCATTCCATGTGCCCAATCCCCTGTACCCCAATCCCCTGTACCTCATTCCCTGTACCCCAGCCCCCCTGAACACCATCCCCTGTACCCCGTTTCCCCTGTACCCCGTTCCCCTATACGCCGTTACCCTGTATCCCATTCCCTCTGTACCCCATTCCCTCTGTACCCCATTCCCTGTACTTCATTGCCCTGTACCCCATTCACTCTGTACCCCACCCCCGATACCACATTCCCCTGTACCCCATCCCCTGTACCCCATCCCCTGTACCATATTCCCTGTACCCCATTCCCTGTACCCCAGTCCCCCTGAACCCCATCCCCTATACCCCATTCCCCTGTACACCGTTGCCCTATACGTCATTACCCTGTATCCCATTCCCTCTGTACCCCATTCCTGGTACCCCGTTCCCTGTACTACATTGCCCTGTACCCCATTCACTCTGTACCCCATCCCGATACAACATTCCCCTGTACCCCCTTCCCTGTACCCCATTCCCCTGTACCTCATCCCCTGTACCATATTCCCTGTACCCCATTCCCTGTACCCAATCCCCCTGTCCCCAACCCCTCTGTACCCAATCCCATCTGTACCCTATTCCCCTGCACCCCATTCCTCTGTACCCCATTCCCCCTGTGCCCCATTCCCCTGCACCCAATCCCCTGTACCCCATTCTGCTGTACCCAATCCCCTTTGTACCCCATTCCCCTGTACCCAACCCCCGTGTACCCCATTCCTCTGTACCCAATCCCCCTTTACCCCATTCCCTTATATCCTATTCCCCTGTACCCCATTCCCCGTGTACCCCATTCTCCTGCACCCAAACCCCCGGTACCCCATTCCCTGTACCCCATTTCCCCCTGTACCCTATTCCCCTGTACCCCATTCCCTGTACCCCATTCCCCTGTACCCAATCCCCATTCCCCTGTGCCCAAGCCCCCCTGTACCCCATTCCCCTGTACCCAATCCCCTTTGTACCCCATTCCCCTGTACCCAACCCCCATGTACCCCATTCCTCTGTACCCAATCCCCCTTTACCCCATTCCCTTGTATCCTATTCCCCTGCACCCCATTCCCCGTGTACCCCATTCTCCTGTACCCAATCACCCTGCACCCCATTCCCCCTGTACCCCATTCCGTTGTACCCAATCCTCTCTGTACCCCATTCCCCTGTACCTCATTCCCTGTGCCCAATCCCATGTACCCCATTCCCCTGTACCTCATTCCCTGTACCCGTCCCTCTGAACCCCATCCCATGTACCCCATTCCACTGTACCCCGGTCCCCTATACACAATTACCCTGCACCCCATCCACCTGCACCCCATTCCCCTATATCCCATTCCCCTGTACCCCATTCCCTGTACCCCATTCCACTGTACGCAATTTCCCTGTACCCCATTACCTGTACCCCATTCCCCTGTACCCCGCCCTTGTACCCCATTCCCCTTGTATCCCATTCCCCCATGTAACCCATTCCCCCTATACCCATTCCCCAAGTTCCTCATTCCCTGTACCCCATTCATCACTGTATCCCATCCCCTGTACCCCATTCCCATGTACCCCATTCCCTGTACCTAATTCCCTGTACCCCAGTCCCCCTGAACCCCATCCCCTGTACCCCTTCCCCTGTACACCGTTGCCCTATACGTCATTACCCTGTATCCCATTCCCTCTGTACCCCATTCCCGGTACCCCGTTCCCTGTACTCCATTGCCCTGTACCCCATTCACTCTGTACCCCATCCCGATACAACATTCCCCTGTACCCCCTTCCCTGTACCCCATTCCCCTGTACCCCATCCCCTGTACCATATTCCCTGTACCCCATTCCCTGTACCCAATCCCCCTGTCCCCAACCCCTCTGTACCCAATCCCATCTGTACCCTATTCCCCTGTACCCCATTCCTCTGTACCCCATTCCCCCTGTGCCCCATTCCCCTGCACCCAATCCCCTGAACCCCATTCTGTTGTACCCAATCCCCTTTGTACCCCATTCCCCTGTACCCAACCCCCGTGTACCCCATTCCTCTGTACCCAATCCCCCTTTACCCCATTCCCTTGTATCCTATTCCACTGTACCCCATTCCCCGTGTACCCCATTCTCCTGCACCCAATCCCCCGGTACCCCATTCCGCTGTACCCAATCCCCTCTGTACCCCATTCCCCTGTACCCAATCCCCATTCCCCTGTGCCCAAGCCCCCCTGTACCCCATTCCCCTGTACCCAATCCCCTGTACCCCATTCCCTGTACCCAATCCCCTGTACCCCATTCCCTGTACCCAATCCCCTGTACCCCATTCTCTGTATCCCATCGCCCCTATATCCCATTCCCCTGTACCCCATACCCCTGTACCCCATTCCCTGTACCCCATTCCCCTGTACGCAATTTCCCTGTACCCCATTACATGTACCCCATTCCCCTGTACCATATTCCCTGTACCATATTCCCTGTACCCCATTCCCTGTACCCAATCCCCCTGTACCCAATCCCCTCTGTACCCAATCCCCTCTGTACCCTATTCCACTGTACCCCATTCCCCTGTACCCCATTATTCTGCACCCAATCCCCCGGTACCCCATTCCCTGTACCCCATTCCCCTGTACCCCATTCCGCTGTACCCAGTCCCCTCTGTACCCCATTCCCCTGTACCCAATCCCCTGTACCCCATTCCCTGTACCCAATCCCCTGTACCCCATTCTCTGTATCCCATTGCCCATGTACCCCATTCCGCTGTACCCAATCCCCTCTGTACCCCATTCCCTGTACCCCATTCCCCTGTACCCAATCCCCCATGTACCGCATTCCCCTGTACCCAATCCCCCTGTACCCCATTCTCCTGTACCCCATTCCCCTGTACCTCATTCCCTGTGCCCAATCCCATGTACCCCATTCCCCTGTACCTCATTCCCTGTACCCGTCCCCTGAACCCCATCCCATGTACCCCATTCCACTGTACCCCGGTCCCCTATACGCCATTACGCTGTACCCCATTCACCTGCACCCCATTCCCCTATATCCCATTCCCCTGTACCCCATTCCCTGTACCCCATTCTCCTGTACGCAATTTCCCTGTACCCCATTACCTGTACCCCATTCCCCTGTACCCCGCCCATGTACCCCATTCCCCTTGTAGCCCATTCCCCCATGTAACCCATTCCCCCTATACCCCATTCCCCATGTTCCTCATTCCCTGTACCCCATTCCCCACTGTACCCCATCCCCTGTACCCCATTCCCATGTACCCCATTCCCTGTACCTAATTCCCTGTACCCCAGTCCCCCTGAACCCCATCCCCTGTACCCCTTCCCCTGTACACCGTTGCCCTATACGTCATTACCCTGTATCCCATTCCCTCTGTACCCCATTCCCGGTACCCCGTTCCCTGTACTCCATTGCCCTGTACCCCATTCACTCTGTACCCCATCCCGATACAACATTCCCCTGTACCCCCTTCCCTGTACCCCATTCCCCTGTACCCCATCCCCTGTACCATATTCCCTGTACCCCATTCCCTGTACCCAATCCCCCTGTCCCCAACCCCTCTGTACCCAATCCCATCTGTACCCTATTCCCCTGCACCCCATTCCTCTGTACCCCATTCCCCCTGTGCCCCATTCCCCTGCACCCAATCCCCTGTACCCCATTCTGTTGTACCCAATCCCCTTTGTACCCCATTCCCCTGTACCCAACCCCCGTGTACCCCATTCCTCTGTACCCAATCCCCCTTTACCCCATTCCCTTATATCCTATTCCCCTGTACCCCATTCCCCGTGTACCCCATTCTCCTGCACCCAAACCCCCGGTACCCCATTCCCTGTACCCCATTTCCCCCTGTACCCTATTCCCCTGTACCCCATTCCCTGTACCCCATTCCCCTGTACCCAATCCCCATTCCCCTGTGCCCAAGCCCCCCTGTACCCCATTCCCCTGTACCCAATCCCCTTTGTACCCCATTCCCCTGTACCCAACCCCCATGTACCCCATTCCTCTGTACCCAATCCCCTGTACCCCATTCTCTGTATCCCATTGCCCATGTACCCCATTCCGCTGTACCCAATCCCCTCTGTACCCCATTCCCTGTACCCCATTCCGCTGTACCCAATCCCCTCTGTACCCCATTCCCTGTACCCCATTCCCCTGTACCCAATCCCCCATGTACCGCATTCCCCTGTACCCAATCCCCCTGTACCCCATTCTCCTGTACCCCATTCCCCTGTACCTCATTCCCTGTGCCCAATCCCATGTACCCCATTCCCCTGTACCTCATTCCCTGTACCCGTCCCCTGAACCCCATCCCATGTACCCCATTCCACTGTACCCCGGTCCCCTATACGCCATTACGCTGTACCCCATTCACCTGCACCCCATTCCCCTATATCCCATTCCCCTGTACCCCATTCCCTGTACCCCATTCTCCTGTACGCAATTTCCCTGTACCCCATTACCTGTACCCCATTCCCCTGTACCCCGCCCATGTACCCCATTCCCCTTGTAGCCCATTCCCCCATGTAACCCATTCCCCCTATACCCCATTCCCCATGTTCCTCATTCCCTGTACCCCATTCCCCACTGTACCCCATCCCCTGTACCCCATTCCCATGTACCCCATTCCCTGTACCTAATTCCCTGTACCCCAGTCCCCCTGAACCCCATCCCCTGTACCCCTTCCCCTGTACACCGTTGCCCTATACGTCATTACCCTGTATCCCATTCCCGCTGTACCCCATTCCCGGTACCCCGTTCCCTGTACTCCATTGCCCTGTACCCCATTCACTCTGTACCCCATCCCGATACAACATTCCCCTGTACCCCCTTCCCTGTACCCCATTCCCCTGTACCCCATCCCCTGTACCATATTCCCTGTACCCCTTTCCCTGTACCCAATCCCCCTGTCCCCAACCCCTCTGTACCCAATCCCATCTGTACCCTATTCCCCTGTACCCCATTCTTCTGTACCCCATTCCCCCTGTGCCCCATTCCCCTGCACCCAATCCCCTGTACCCCATTCTGTTGTACCCAATCCCCTTTGTACCCCATTCCCCTGTACCCAACCCCCGTGTACCCCATTCCTCTGTACCCAATCCCCCTTTACCCCATTCCCTTGTATCCTATTCCACTGTACCCCATTCCCCGTGTACCCCATTCTCCTGCACCCAATCCCCCGGTACCCCATTCTGCTGTACCCAATCCCCTCTGTACCCCATTCCCCTGTACCCAATCCCCATTCCCCTGTGCCCAAGTCCCCCTGTACCCCATTCCCCTGTACCCAATCCCCTGTACCCCATTCCCTGTACCCAATCCCCTGTACCCCATTCTCTGTATCCCATTGCCCCTGTACCCCATTCCGCTGTACCCAATCCCCTCTGTAACCCATTCCCTGTACCCCATTCTCCTGAACCCAATCCCCCATGTACCGCATTCCCCTGTACCCAATCCCCCTGTATCCCATTCCCCTGTACCCCATTCCCCTGTACCTCATTCCCTGTGCCCAATCCCATGTACCCCATTCCCCTGTACCTCATTCCCTGTACCCGTCCCTCTGAACCCCATCCCATGTACCCCATTCCACTGTACCCCGGTCCCCTATACACCATTACCCTGTACCCCATCCACCTGCACCCCATTCCCCTATATCCCATTCCCCTGTACCCCATTCCCTGTACCCCATTCCACTGTACGCAATTTCCCTGTACCCCATTACCTGTACCCCATTCCCCTGTACCCCGCCCATGTACCCCATTCCCCTTGTAGCCCATTCCACCATGTAACCCATTCCCCCTATACCCATTCCCCAAGTTCCTCATTCCCTGTACCCCATTCATCACTGTACCCCATCCCCTGTACCCCATTCCCATGTACCCCATTCCCTGTACCTAATTCCCTGTACCCCAGTCCCCCCTGACCCCCATCCTCTGTACCCCATTCCCCTGTACACCGTTGCCCTATACGTCATTACCCTGTATCCCATTCCCTCTGTACCCCATTCCCGGTACCCCGTTCCCTGTACTCCATTGCCCTGTACCCCATTCACTCTGTACCCCATCCCGATACAACATTCCCCTGTACCCCCTCCCCTGTACCCCATTCCCCTGTACCCCATCCCCTGTACCATATTCCCTGTACCCCATTCCCTGTACCCAATCCCCCTGTCCCCAACCCCTCTGTACCCAATCCCCTCTGTACCCTATTCCCCTGTACCCCATTCCTCTGTACCCCATTCCCCCTGTACCCCATTCCCCTGCACCCAATCCCCTTGTACCCCATTCTGCTGTACCCAATCCCCTTTGTACCCCATTCCCCTGTACCCAACCCCCATGTACACCATTCCTCTGTACCCAATCCCCCTTTACCCCATTCCCTTGTATCCTATTCCCCTGCACCCCATTCCCCGTGTACCCCATTCTCCTGTACCCAATCACCCTGCACCCCATTCCCCTGTACCCCATTCCGTTGTACCCAATCCTCTCTGTACCCCATTCCCCTGTACCCCATTCCTCTGTACCTCATTCCATGTGCCCAATCCCCTGTACCCCATCCCCCTGTACCTCTTTCCCTGTACCCCAGTCCCCCTGAACCCCATCCCCTGTACCCCGTTTCCCCTGTACCCCGTTCCCCTATACGCCATTACCCTGTATCCCATTCCCTCTGAACCCCATTCCTGGTACCCCATTCCCTATTCTCCATTGCAATGTAACCCCATTAACTCTGTACCCCATCCCCGATACCGCATTTCCCTGTATCCCATCTCCTGTACCCCATTCCCTGTACCCAATCCCCTGTACCCAATCCCCTCTGTACCCAATCCCCTCTGTACCCTATTCCCCTGTACCCCATTCCGCTGTACCCCATGCCCCTGCACCCAATCCCCGGTACCCCATTCCCCCTGTACCCCATTCCGCTGCACCCAATCCCCTCTGTACCCCATTCCAATGTACCCAATCCCCATGAACCCATTCCCCTGTACCCAAGCCCCCTGTACCCCATTCCCCTGTACCCTATCCCCCTTTACCCAATTCCCTTGTATCCTATTCCCCTGTACCCCATTCCCCTGTACCCAATCACCCTGTACCCCATTTCTCCTTTACCCCATTCCACTGTACCCAATCCCCTCTGTGCCCCATTCCCCTGTACCCCATTCCTCTGTACCTCATTCCCTGTGCCCAATCCCCTGTACCCCATCCCCCTGTACCTCATTCCCTGTACCCCAGTCCCCCTGAACCCCATGCCCTGTATCCCGTTCCCCTATACGCCATTACCCTGTATCCCATTCCCTCTGTACCCCATTCCCTCTGTACCCCATTCTCGGTACCTCATTCCCTGTACTCCATTGCCCTGTACCCCATTCACTCTGTACCCCACCCCCGATACCATATTCCCCTGTACCCCATCCCCTGTACCCCATCCCCTGTACCATATTCCCTGTACCCCATTCCCTGTACCCAATCCCCCTGTCCCCAACCCCTCTGTACCCAATCCCATCTGTACCCTATTCCCCTGTACCCCATTCCTCTGTACCCCATTCCCCCTGTGCCCCATTCCCCTGCACCCAATCCCCTGTACCCCATTCTGTTGTACCCAATCCCCTTTGTACCCCATTCCCCTGTACCCAACCCCCGTGTACCCCATTCCTCTGTACCCAATCCCCCTTTACCCCATTCCCTTGTATCCTATTCCACTGTACCCCATTCCCCGTGTACCCCATTCTCCTGCACCCAATCCCCCGGTACCCCATTCCGCTGTACCCAATCCCCTCTGTACCCCATTCCCCTGTACCCAATCCCCATTCCCCTGTGCCCAAGTCCCCCTGTACCCCATTCCCCTGTACCCAATCCCCTGTACCCCATTCCCTGTACCCAATCCATCAAACAGGAAATTAGGAGTGCATGCAATAAAGGTGCAGCAGTTATAATGGGTGACTTTAATAGGCACATAGATTGGGCTAGCCAAACTGGAAGCAATACGGTGGAGGAGGATTTCCTGGAATGCATAAGGGATGGTTTTCTAGACCAATATGTCGAGGAACCAACTAGGGGGGAGGCCATCTTAGACTGGGTGTTGTGTAATGAGAGAGGATTAATTAGCAATCTCATTGTGCGAGGCCCCTTGGGGAAGAGTGACCATAATATGGTGGAATTCTGCATTAGGATGGAGAATGAAACAGTTAATTCAGAGACCATGGTCCAGAACTTAAAGAAGGGTAACTTTGAAGGTATGAGGCATGAATTAGCTAAGATAGATTGGCTAATGATACTTAAGGGGTTGACTGTGGATGGGCAATGGCAGACATTTAGAGAACGCATGGATGAATTACAACAATTGTACATTCCTGTCTGGCGTAAAAATAAAAAAGGGAAGGTGGCTCAACCGTGGCTATCTAGGGAAATCAGGGATAGTATTAAAGCCAAGGAAGTGGCATACAAATTGGCCAGAAATAGCAGCGAACCTGAGGACTGGGAGAAATTTAGAACTCAGCAGAGGAGGACAAAGGGTTTGATTAGGGCAGGGAAAATGGAGTACGAGAAGAAGCTTGCAGGGAACATTAAGGCGGATTGCAAAAGTTTCTATAGGTATGTAAAGAGAAAGAGGTTAGTAAAAACAAACGTAGGTCCCCTGCAGTCAGAATCAGGGGAAGTCATAACGGGGAACAAAGAAATGGCAGACCAATTGAACAAGTACTTTGGTTCAGTATTCACTAAGGAGGACACAAACAACCTTCCGGATTTAAAAGTGGTCAGAGGGTCTATTAAAGAGGAGGAACTGAGGGAAATCTTTATTAGTCGGGAAATTGTGTTGGGGAAATTGATGGGATTGAAGGCCGATAAATCCCCAGGGCCTGATGGACTGCATCCCAGAGTACTTAAGGAGGTGGCCTTGGAAATAGCGGATGCATTGACAGTCATTTTCCAACATTCCATTGACTCTGTATCAGTTCCTATCGAGTGGAGGGTAGCCAATGTAACCCCACTTTTTAAAAAAGGAGGGAGAGAGAAAGCAGGGAATTATAGACCGGTCAGCCTGACCTCAGTAGTGGGTAAAATGATGGAATCAATTATTAAGGATGTCATAGCAGCGCATTTGGAAAATGGTGACATGATAGGTCCAAGTCAGCATGGATTTGTAAAAGGGAGATCATGCTTGACAAATCTTCTGGAATTTTTTGAGGATGTTTCCAATAAAGTGGACAAAGGAGTACCAGTTGATGTGGTGTATTTGGACTTTCAGAAGGCTTTCGACAAGGTCCCACACAGGAGATTAATGTGCAAAGTTAAAGCACATGGGATTGGGGGTAGTGTGCTGACGTGGATTGAGAACTGGTTGTCAGACAGGAAGCAAAGAGTAGGAGTAAATGGGTACTTTTCGGAATGGCAGGCAGTGACTAGTGGGGTACCGCAGGGTTCTGTGCTGGGGCCCCAGCTGTTTACATTATACATTAATGATTTAGACGAAGGGATTAAATGTAGTATCTCCAAATTTGCGGATGACACTAAGTTGGGTGGCAGTGTGAGCTGCGAGGAGGATGCTATGAGGCTACAGAGTGACTTGGATAGGTTAGGTGAGTGGGCAAATGCGTGGCAGATGAAGTATAATGTGGATAAATGTGAGGTTATCCACTTTGGTGGTAAAAACAGAGAGACAGACTATTATCTGAATGGTGACAGATTAGGAAAAGGGAAGGTGCAACGAGACCTGGGTGTCATGGTACATCAGTCATTGAAGGTTGGCATGCAGGTACAGCAGGCGGTTAAGAAAGCAAATGGCATGTTGGCCTTCATAGCGAGGGGATTTGAGTACAGGGGCAGGGAGGTGTTGCTACAGTTGTACAGGGCTTTGGTGAGGCCACACCTGGAGTATTGTGTACAGTTTTGGTCTCCTAACTTGAGGAAGGACATACTTGCTGTTGAGGGAGTGCAGCGAAGATTCACCAGACTGATTCCCGGGATGGTGGGACTGACCTATCAAGAAAGACTGAATCAACTGGGCTTGTATTCACTGGAGTTCAGAAGAGTGAGAGGGGACCTCATAGAAACGTTTAAAATTCTGACGGGTTTGGACAGGTTGGATGCAGGAAGAATGTTCCCAATGTTGGGGAAGTCCAGAAGCAGGGGTCACAGTCTAAGGATAAGGGGTAAGCCATTTAGGACCGAGATAAGGAGAAACTTCTTCACCCAGAGAGTGGTGAACCTGTGGAATTCTCTACCACAGGAAGTAGTTGAGGCCAATTCACTAAATATATTCAAAAGGGAGTTAGATGAAGTCCTTAGTACTCGGGGGATCAAGGGGTATGGCGTGAAAGCAGGAAGTGGGTACTGAAGTTTCATGTTCAGCCATGAACTCGTTGAATGGCGGTGCAGGCTAGAAGGGCTGAATGGCCTGCTCCTGCACCTATTTTCTATGTTTCTATGTTTCTATGTACCCCATTCTCTGTATCCCATTGCCCCTGTACCCCATTCCGCTGTACCCAATCCCCTCTGTAACCCATTCCCTGTACCCCATTCTCCTGAACCCAATCCCCCATGTACCGCATTCCCCTGTACCCAATCCCCCTGTATCCCATTCCCCTGTACCCCATTCCCCTGTACCTCATTCCCTGTGCCCAATCCCATGTACCCCATTCCCCTGTACCTCATTCCCTGTACCCGTCCCTCTGAACCCCATCCCATGTACCCCATTCCACTGTACCCCGGTCCCCTATACACCATTACCCTGTACCCCATCCACCTGCACCCCATTCCCCTATATCCCATTCCCCTGTACCCCATTCCCTGTACCCCATTCCACTGTACGCAATTTCCCTGTACCCCATTACCTGTACCCCATTCCCCTGTACCCCGCCCATGTACCCCATTCCCCTTGTAGCCCATTCCACCATGTAACCCATTCCCCCTATACCCATTCCCCAAGTTCCTCATTCCCTGTACCCCATTCATCACTGTACCCCATCCCCTGTACCCCATTCCCATGTACCCCATTCCCTGTACCTAATTCCCTGTACCCCAGTCCCCCCTGACCCCCATCCTCTGTACCCCATTCCCCTGTACACCGTTGCCCTATACGTCATTACCCTGTATCCCATTCCCTCTGTACCCCATTCCCGGTACCCCGTTCCCTGTACTCCATTGCCCTGTACCCCATTCACTCTGTACCCCATCCCGATACAACATTCCCCTGTACCCCCTCCCCTGTACCCCATTCCCCTGTACCCCATCCCCTGTACCATATTCCCTGTACCCCATTCCCTGTACCCAATCCCCCTGTCCCCAACCCCTCTGTACCCAATCCCCTCTGTACCCTATTCCCCTGTACCCCATTCCTCTGTACCCCATTCCCCCTGTACCCCATTCCCCTGCACCCAATCCCCTTGTACCCCATTCTGCTGTACCCAATCCCCTTTGTACCCCATTCCCCTGTACCCAACCCCCATGTACACCATTCCTCTGTACCCAATCCCCCTTTACCCCATTCCCTTGTATCCTATTCCCCTGCACCCCATTCCCCGTGTACCCCATTCTCCTGTACCCAATCACCCTGCACCCCATTCCCCTGTACCCCATTCCGTTGTACCCAATCCTCTCTGTACCCCATTCCCCTGTACCCCATTCCTCTGTACCTCATTCCATGTGCCCAATCCCCTGTACCCCATCCCCCTGTACCTCTTTCCCTGTACCCCAGTCCCCCTGAACCCCATCCCCTGTACCCCGTTTCCCCTGTACCCCGTTCCCCTATACGCCATTACCCTGTATCCCATTCCCTCTGAACCCCATTCCTGGTACCCCATTCCCTATTCTCCATTGCAATGTAACCCCATTAACTCTGTACCCCATCCCCGATACCGCATTTCCCTGTACCCCATTCCCTGTACCCAATCCCCTGTACCCAATCCCCTCTGTACCCAATCCCCTCTGTACCCTATTCCCCTGTACCCCATTCCGCTGTACCCCATGCCCCTGCACCCAATCCCCGGTACCCCATTCCCCCTGTACCCCATTCCGCTGCACCCAATCCCCTCTGTACCCCATTCCCCTGTACCCAATCCCCATGAACCCATTCCCCTGTACCCAAGCCCCCTGTACCCCATTCCCCTGTACCCTATCCCCCTTTACCCAATTCCCTTGTATCCTATTCCCCTGTACCCCATTCCCCTGTACCCAATCACCCTGTACCCCATTTCTCCTTTACCCCATTCCACTGTACCCAATCCCCTCTGTGCCCCATTCCCCTGTACCCCATTCCTCTGTACCTCATTCCCTGTGCCCAATCCCCTGTACCCCATCCCCCTGTACCTCATTCCCTGTACCCCAGTCCCCCTGAACCCCATGCCCTGTATCCCGTTCCCCTATACGCCATTACCCTGTATCCCATTCCCTCTGTACCCCATTCCCTCTGTACCCCATTCTCGGTACCTCATTCCCTGTACTCCATTGCCCTGTACCCCATTCACTCTGTACCCCACCCCCGATACCATATTCCCCTGTACCCCATCCCCTGTACCCCATCCCCTGTACCATATTCTCTGTACCCCATTCCGTGTACCCAATCCCCCTGTACCCAACCCCCTCTGTACCCAATCCCCTTTGTACCCTATTCCCATGTACCCCATTCCCCTGTACCACATTCCCCTGCACCCAATCCCCGGTACCCCATTCCCTGTACCCCATTCCCCCTGTACCCCATTCCGCTGTACCCAATCCCCTCTGTACCCCATTCCCCTGTACCCAATCCCCATTCCCCTGTGCCCAAGCCCCCCTGTACCCCATTCCCCTGTACCCAATCCCCTGTACCCCATTCCCTGTACCCAATGCCCTGTACCCCATTCTCTGTATCCCATCGCCCCTATATCCCATTCCCCTGTACCCCATACCCCTGTACCCCATTCCCTGTACCCCATTCCCCTGTACGCGATTTCCTTGTACCCCATTACATGTACCCCATTCCCCTGTACCCCGCCCATGTACCCCATTCCCCTTGTAGCCCATTCCCCCATGTGACCCATTTCCCCCTATACCCCATTCCCCATGTTCCTCATTCCATGTACCCCATTCCCCACTGTACCCCATCCCCCTGTACCCCATCCCCATGTACCCCATTCCCTGTACCCCAGTCCCCCTGAACCCCATCCACTGTACCCCATTCCCCTGTACACCGTTGCCCTATACGTCATTACCCTGTATCCCATTCCCTCTGTACCCCATTCCCGGCACCCCATTCCCTGTACTCCATTGTCCTGTACCCCATTCACTCTGTACCCCATCCCGATACAACATTCCCCTGTACCCCCTCCCCTGTACCCCAATCCCCTGTACCCTATCCCCTGTACCATATTCCCTGTACCCCATTCCCTGTACCCAATCCCCCTGTCCCCAACCCCTCTGTACCCAATCCCCTCTGTACCCTATTCCCCTGTACCCCATTCCTCTGTACCCCATTCCCCCTGTACCCCATTCCCCTGCACCCAATCCCCCTGTACCCCATTCTGCTGTACCCAATCCCCTTTGTACCCCATTCCCCTGTACCCAACCCCCATGTACCCCATTCCTCTGTACCCAATCCCCCCTTTACCCCATTCCCTTGTATCCTATTCCCCTGTACCCCATTCCCTTGTACCCCATTCCTCTGTACCCAATCACCATGTACCCCATTCCCCCTGTACCCCATTCCGCTGTACCCAATCCTCTCTGTACCCCATTCCCCTGTACCCCATTCCTCTGTACCTCATTCCATGTGCCCAATCCCCTGTACCCCAATCCCCTGTACCTCATTCCCTGTACCCCAGCCCCCCTGAACACCATCCCCTGTACCCCGTTTCCCCTGTACCCCGTTCCCCTATACGCCGTTACCCTGTATCCCATTCCCTCTGTACCCCATTCCCTCTGTACCCCATTCCCTGTACTTCATTGCCCTGTACCCCATTCACTCTGTACCCCACCCCCGATACCACATTCCCCTGTACCCCATCCCCTGTACCATATTCCCTGTACCCCATTCCCTGTACCCAATCCCCCTGTACCCAATCCCCTCTGTACCCTATTCCACTGTACCCCATTCCCCTGTACCCCATTCCTCTGCACCCAATCCCCCGGCACCCCATTCCCTGTACCCCATTCCCCCTGTACCCCATTCCGCTGTACCCAATCCCCTCTGTACCCCATTCCCCTGTACCCAATCCCCATTCCCCTGTGCCCAAGCCCCCCTGTACCCCATTCCCCTGTACCCAATCCCCTGTACCCCATTCCCTGTACCCAATCCCCTGTACCCCATTCTCTGTATCCCATTGCCCATGTACCCCATTCCGCTGTACCCAATCCCCTCTGTACCCCATTCCCTGTACCCCATTCCCCTGTACCCAATCCCCCATGTACCGCATTCCCCTGTACCCAATCCCCCTGTACCCCATTCTCCTGTACCCCATTCCCCTGTACCTCATTCCCTGTGCCCAATCCCATGTACCCCATTCCCCTGTACCTCATTCCCTGTACCCGTCCCCCTGAACCCCATTCCATGTACCCCATTCCACTGTACCCCGGTCCCCTATACGCCATTACGCTGTACCCCATTCACCTGCACCCCGTTCCCCTATATCCCATTCCCCTGTACCCCATTCCCTGTACCCCATTCTCCTGTACGCAATTTCCCTGTACCCCATTACCTGTACCCCATTCCACTGTACCCCGCCCATGTACCCCATTCCCCTTGTAGCCCATTCCCCCATGTAACCCATTCCCCCTATACCCCATTCCCCATGTTCCTCATTCCCTGTACCCCATTCCCCACTGTACCCCATCCCCTGTACCCCATTCCCATGTACCCCATTCCCTGTACCTAATTCCCTGTACTCCAGTCCCCCTGAACCCCATCCCCTGTACCCCTTTCCCCTGTACACCGTTGCCCTATACGTCATTACCCTGTATCCCATTCCCTCTGTACCCCATTCCTGGTACCCCGTTCCCTGTACTACATTGCCCTGTACCCCATTCACTCTGTACCCCATCCCGATACAACATTCCCCTGTACCCCCTTCCCTGTACCCCATTCCCCTGTACCTCATCCCCTGTACCATATTCCCTGTACCCCATTCCCTGTACCCAATCCCCCTGTCCCCAACCCCTCTGTACCCAATCCCATCTGTACCCTATTCCCCTGCACCCCATTCCTCTGTACCCCATTCCCCCTGTGCCCCATTCCCCTGCACCCAATCCCCTGTACCCCATTCAGCTGTACCCAATCCCCTTTGTACCCCATTCCCCTGTACCCAACCCCCGTGTACCCCATTCCTCTGTACCCAATCCCCCTTTACCCCATTCCCTTATATCCTATTCCCCTGTACCCCATTCCCCGTGTACCCCATTCTCCTGCACCCAAACCCCCGGTACCCCATTCCCTGTACCCCATTTCCCCCTGTACCCTATTCCCCTGTACCCCATTCCCTGTACCCCATTCCCCTGTACCCAATCCCCATTCCCCTGTGCCCAAGCCCCCCTGTACCCCATTCCCCTGTACCCAATCCCCTTTGTACCCCATTCCCCTGTACCCAACCCCCATGTACCCCATTCCTCTGTACCCAATCCCCCTTTACCCCATTCCCTTGTATCCTATTCCCCTGCACCCCATTCCCCGTGTACCCCATTCTCCTGTACCCAATCACCCTGCACCCCATTCCCCCTGTACCCCATTCCGTTGTACCCAATCCTCTCTGTACCCCATTCCCCTGTACCTCATTCCCTGTGCCCAATCCCATGTACCCCATTCCCCTGTACCTCATTCCCTGTACCCGTCCCTCTGAACCCCATCCCATGTACCCCATTCCACTGTACCCCGGTCCCCTATACACAATTACCCTGCACCCCATCCACCTGCACCCCATTCCCCTATATCCCATTCCCCTGTACCCCATTCCCTGTACCCCATTCCACTGTACGCAATTTCCCTGTACCCCATTACCTGTACCCCATTCCCCTGTACCCCGCCCTTGTACCCCATTCCCCTTGTATCCCATTCCCCCATGTAACCCATTCCCCCTATACCCATTCCCCAAGTTCCTCATTCCCTGTACCCCATTCATCACTGTATCCCATCCCCTGTACCCCATTCCCATGTACCCCATTCCCTGTACCTAATTCCCTGTACCCCAGTCCCCCTGAACCCCATCCCCTGTACCCCTTCCCCTGTACACCGTTGCCCTATACGTCATTACCCTGTATCCCATTCCCTCTGTACCCCATTCCCGGTACCCCGTTCCCTGTACTCCATTGCCCTGTACCCCATTCACTCTGTACCCCATCCCGATACAACATTCCCCTGTACCCCCTTCCCTGTACCCCATTCCCCTGTACCCCATCCCCTGTACCATATTCCCTGTACCCCATTCCCTGTACCCAATCCCCCTGTCCCCAACCCCTCTGTACCCAATCCCATCTGTACCCTATTCCCCTGTACCCCATTCCTCTGTACCCCATTCCCCCTGTGCCCCATTCCCCTGCACCCAATCCCCTGTACCCCATTCTGTTGTACCCAATCCCCTTTGTACCCCATTCCCCTGTACCCAACCCCCGTGTACCCCATTCCTCTGTACCCAATCCCCCTTTACCCCATTCCCTTGTATCCTATTCCACTGTACCCCATTCCCCGTGTACCCCATTCTCCTGCACCCAATCCCCCGGTACCCCATTCCGCTGTACCCAATCCCCTCTGTACCCCATTCCCCTGTACCCAATCCCCATTCCCCTGTGCCCAAGCCCCCCTGTACCCCATTCCCCTGTACCCAATCCCCTGTACCCCATTCCCTGTACCCAATCCCCTGTACCCCATTCCCTGTACCCAATCCCCTGTACCCCATTATCTGTATCCCATCGCCCCTATATCCCATTCCCCTGTACCCCATACCCCTGTACCCCATTCCCTGTACCCCATTCCCCTGTACGCAATTTCCCTGTACCCCATTACATGTACCCCATTCCCCTGTACCATATTCCCTGTACCATATTCCCTGTACCCCATTCCCTGTACCCAATCCCCCTGTACCCAATCCCCTCTGTACCCAATCCCCTCTGTACCCTATTCCACTGTACCCCATTCCCCTGTACCCCATTATTCTGCACCCAATCCCCCGGTACCCCATTCCCTGTACCCCATTCCCCTGTACCCCATTCCGCTGTACCCAGTCCCCTCTGTACCCCATTCCCCTGTACCCAATCCCCTGTACCCCATTCCCTGTACCCAATCCCCTGTACCCCATTCTCTGTATCCCATTGCCCATGTACCCCATTCCGCTGTACCCAATCCCCTCTGTACCCCATTACCTGTACCCCATTCCCCTGTACCCAACCCCCCATGTACCGCATTCCCCTGTACCCACTCCCCCTGTACCCCATTCTCCTGTACCCCATTCCCCTGTACCTCATTCCCTGTGCCCAATCCCATGTACCCCATTCCCCTGTACCTCATTCCCTGTACCCGTCCCCTGAACCCCATCCCATGTACCCCATTCCACTGTACCCCGGTCCCCTATACGCCATTACGCTGTACCCCATTCACCTGCACCCCATTCCCCTATATCCCATTCCCCTGTACCCCATTCCCTGTACCCCATTCTCCTGTACGCAATTTCCCTGTCCCCCATTACCTGTACCCCATTCCCCTGTACCCCGCCCATGTACCCCATTCCCCTTGTAGCCCATTCCCCCATGTAACCCATTCCCCCTATACCCCATTCCCCATGTTCCTCATTCCCTGTACCCCATTCCCCACTGTACCCCATCCCCTGTACCCCATTCCCATGTACCCCATTCCCTGTACCTAATTCCCTGTACCCCAGTCCCCCTGAACCCCATCCCCTGTACCCCTTCCCCTGTACACCGTTGCCCTATACGTCATTACCCTGTATCCCATTCCCTCTGTACCCCATTCCCGGTACCCCGTTCCCTGTACTCCATTGCCCTGTACCCCATTCACTCTGTACCCCATCCCGATACAACATTCCCCTGTACCCCCTTCCCTGTACCCCATTCCCCTGTACCCCATCCCCTGTACCATATTCCCTGTACCCCATTCCCTGTACCCAATCCCCCTGTCCCCAACCCCTCTGTACCCAATCCCATCTGTACCCTATTCCCCTGTACCCCATTCTTCTGTACCCCATTCCCCCTGTGCCCCATTCCCCTGCACCCAATCCCCTGTACCCCATTCTGTTGTACCCAATCCCCTTTGTACCCCATTCCCCTGTACCCAACCCCCGTATACCCCATTCCTCTGTACCCAATCCCCCTTTACCCCATTCCCTTGTATCCTATTCCACTGTACCCCATTCCCCGTGTACCCCATTCTCCTGCACCCAATCCCCCGGTACCCCATTCTGCTGTACCCAATCCCCTCTGTACCCCATTCCCCTGTACCCAATCCCCATTCCCCTGTGCCCAAGTCCCCCTGTACCCCATTCCCCTGTACCCAATCCCCTGTACCCCATTCCCTGTACCCAATCCCCTGTACCCCATTCTCTGTATCCCATTGCCCCTGTACCCCATTCCGCTGTACCCAATCCCCTCTGTAACCCATTCCCTGTACCCCATTCTCCTGAACCCAATCCCCCATGTACCGCATTCCCCTGTACCCAATCCCCCTGTATCCCATTCCCCTGTACCCCATTCCCCTGTACCTCATTCCCTGTGCCCAATCCCATGTACCCCATTCCCCTGTACCCCATTCCCTGTACCCGTCCCTCTGAACCCCATCCCATGTACCCCATTCCACTGTACCCCGGTCCCCTATACACCATTACCCTGTACCCCATCCACCTGCACCCCATTCCCCTATATCCCATTCCCCTGTACCCCATTCCCTGTACCCCATTCCACTGTACGCAATTTCCCTGTACCCCATTACCTGTACCCCATTCCCCTGTACCCCGCCCATGTACCCCATTCCCCTTGTAGCCCATTCCACCATGTAACCCATTCCCCCTATACCCATTCCCCAAGTTCCTCATTCCCTGTACCCCATTCATCACTGTACCCCATCCCCTGTACCCCATTCCCATGTACCCCATTCCCTGTACCTAATTCCCTGTACCCCAGTCCCCCCTGACCCCCATCCTCTGTACCCCATTCCCCTGTACACCGTTGCCCTATACGTCATTACCCTGTATCCCATTCCCTCTGTACCCCATTCCCGGTACCCCGTTCCCTGTACTCCATTGCCCTGTACCCCATTCACTCTGTACCCCATCCCGATACAACATTCCCCTGTACCCCCTCCCCTGTACCCCATTCCCCTGTACCCCATCCCCTGTACCATATTCCCTGTACCCCATTCCCTGTACCCAATCCCCCTGTCCCCAACCCCTCTGTACCCAATCCCCTCTGTACCCTATTCCCCTGTACCCCATTCCTCTGTACCCCATTCCCCCTGTACCCCATTCCCCTGCACCCAATCCCCTTGTACCCCATTCTGCTGTACCCAATCCCCTTTGTACCCCATTCCCCTGTACCCAACCCCCATGTACACCATTCCTCTGTACCCAATCCCCCTTTACCCCATTCCCTTGTATCCTATTCCCCTGCACCCCATTCCCCGTGTACCCCATTCTCCTGTACCCAATCACCCTGCACCCCATTCCCCTGTACCCCATTCCGTTGTACCCAATCCTCTCTGTACCCCATTCCCCTGTACCCCATTCCTCTGTACCTCATTCCATGTGCCCAATCCCCTGTACCCCATCCCCCTGTACCTCTTTCCCTGTACCCCAGTCCCCCTGAACCCCATCCCCTGTACCCCGTTTCCCCTGTACCCCGTTCCCCTATACGCCATTACCCTGTATCCCATTCCCTCTGAACCCCATTCCTGGTACCCCATTCCCTATTCTCCATTGCAATGTAACCCCATTAACTCTGTACCCCATCCCCGATACCGCATTTCCCTGTATCCCATCTCCTGTACCCCATTCCCTGTACCCAATCCCCTGTACCCAATCCCCTCTGTACCCAATCCCCTCTGTACCCTATCCCCCTGTACCCCATTCCGCTGTACCCCATGCCCCTGCACCCAATCCCCGGTACCCCATTCCCCCTGTACCCCATTCCGCTGCACCCAATCCCCTCTGTACCCCATTCCAATGTACCCAATCCCCATGAACCCATTCCCCTGTACCCAAGCCCCCTGTACCCCATTCCCCTGTACCCTATCCCCCTTTACCCAATTCCCTTGTATCCTATTCCCCTGTACCCCATTCCCCTGTACCCAATCACCCTGTACCCCATTTCTCCTTTACCCCATTCCACTGTACCCAATCCCCTCTGTGCCCCATTCCCCTGTACCCCATTCCTCTGTACCTCATTCCCTGTGCCCAATCCCCTGTACCCCATCCCCCTGTACCTCATTCCCTGTACCCCAGTCCCCCTGAACCCCATGCCCTGTATCCCGTTCCCCTATACGCCATTACCCTGTATCCCATTCCCTCTGTACCCCATTCCCTCTGTACCCCATTCTCGGTACCTCATTCCCTGTACTCCATTGCCCTGTACCCCATTCACTCTGTACCCCACCCCCGATACCATATTCCCCTGTACCCCATCCCCTGTACCCCATCCCCTGTACCATATTCCCTGTACCCCATTCCCTGTACCCAATCCCCCTGTCCCCAACCCCTCTGTACCCAATCCCATCTGTACCCTATTCCCCTGTACCCCATTCCTCTGTACCCCATTCCCCCTGTGCCCCATTCCCCTGCACCCAATCCCCTGTACCCCATTCTGTTGTACCCAATCCCCTTTGTACCCCATTCCCCTGTACCCAACCCCCGTGTACCCCATTCCTCTGTACCCAATCCCCCTTTACCCCATTCCCTTGTATCCTATTCCACTGTACCCCATTCCCCGTGTACCCCATTCTCCTGCACCCAATCCCCCGGTACCCCATTCCGCTGTACCCAATCCCCTCTGTACCCCATTCCCCTGTACCCAATCCCCATTCCCCTGTGCCCAAGTCCCCCTGTACCCCATTCCCCTGTACCCAATCCCCTGTACCCCATTCCCTGTACCCAATCCCCTGTACCCCATTCTCTGTATCCCATTGCCACTGTACCCCATTCCGCTGTACCCAATCCCCTCTGTAACCCATTCCCTGTACCCCATTCTCCTGAACCCAATCCCCCATGTACCGCATTCCCCTGTACCCAATCCCCCTGTATCCCATTCCCCTGTACCCCATTCCCCTGTACCTCATTCCCTGTGCCCAATCCCATGTACCCCATTCCCCTGTACCTCATTCCCTGTACCCGTCCCTCTGAACCCCATCCCATGTACCCCATTCCACTGTACCCCGGTCCCCTATACACCATTACCCTGTACCCCATCCACCTGCACCCCATTCCCCTATATCCCATTCCCCTGTACCCCATTCCCTGTACCCCATTCCACTGTACGCAATTTCCCTGTACCCCATTACCTGTACCCCATTCCCCTGTACCCCGCCCATGTACCCCATTCCCCTTGTAGCCCATTCCACCATGTAACCCATTCCCCCTATACCCATTCCCCAAGTTCCTCATTCCCTGTACCCCATTCATCACTGTACCCCATCCCCTGTACCCCATTCCCATGTACCCCATTCCCTGTACCTAATTCCCTGTACCCCAGTCCCCCCTGACCCCCATCCTCTGTACCCCATTCCCCTGTACACCGTTGCCCTATACGTCATTACCCTGTATCCCATTCCCTCTGTACCCCATTCCCGGTACCCCGTTCCCTGTACTCCATTGCCCTGTACCCCATTCACTCTGTACCCCATCCCGATACAACATTCCCCTGTACCCCCTCCCCTGTACCCCATTCCCCTGTACCCCATCCCCTGTACCATATTCCCTGTACCCCATTCCCTGTACCCAATCCCCCTGTCCCCAACCCCTCTGTACCCAATCCCCTCTGTACCCTATTCCCCTGTACCCCATTCCTCTGTACCCCATTCCCCCTGTACCCCATTCCCCTGCACCCAATCCCCTTGTACCCCATTCTGCTGTACCCAATCCCCTTTGTACCCCATTCCCCTGTACCCAACCCCCATGTACACCATTCCTCTGTACCCAATCCCCCTTTACCCCATTCCCTTGTATCCTATTCCCCTGCACCCCATTCCCCGTATACCCCATTCTCCTGTACCCAATCACCCTGCACCCCATTCCCCTGTACCCCATTCCGTTGTACCCAATCCTCTCTGTACCCCATTCCCCTGTACCCCATTCCTCTGTACCTCATTCCATGTGCCCAATCCCCTGTACCCCATCCCCCTGTACCTCTTTCCCTGTACCCCAGTCCCCCTGAACCCCATCCCCTGTACCCCGTTTCCCCTGTACCCCGTTCCCCTATACGCCATTACCCTGTATCCCATTCCCTCTGAACCCCATTCCTGGTACCCCATTCCCTATTCTCCATTGCAATGTAACCCCATTAACTCTGTACCCCATCCCCGATACCGCATTTCCCTGTACCCCATTCCCTGTACCCAATCCCCTGTACCCAATCCCCTCTGTACCCAATCCCCTCTGTACCCTATTCCCCTGTACCCCATTCCGCTGTACCCCATGCCCCTGCACCCAATTCCCGGTACCCCATTCCCCCTGTACCCCATTCCGCTGCACCCAATCCCCTCTGTACCCCATTCCCCTGTACCCAATCCCCATGAACCCATTCCCCTGTACCCAAGCCCCCTGTACCCCATTCCCCTGTACCCTATCCCCCTTTACCCAATTCCCTTGTATCCTATTCCCCTGTACCCCATTCCCCTGTACCCAATCACCCTGTACCCCATTTCTCCTTTACCCCATTCCACTGTACCCAATCCCCTCTGTGCCCCATTCCCCTGTACCCCATTCCTCTGTACCTCATTCCCTGTGCCCAATCCCCTGTACCCCATCCCCCTGTACCTCATTCCCTGTACCCCAGTCCCCCTGAACCCCATGCCCTGTATCCCGTTCCCCTATACGCCATTACCCTGTATCCCATTCCCTCTGTACCCCATTCCCTCTGTACCCCATTCTCGGTACCTCATTCCCTGTACTCCATTGCCCTGTACCCCATTCACTCTGTACCCCACCCCCGATACCATATTCCCCTGTACCCCATCCCCTGTACCCCATCCCCTGTACCATATTCTCTGTACCCCATTCCGTGTACCCAATCCCCCTGTATCCAACCCCCTCTGTACCCAATCCCCTTTGTACCCTATTCCCATGTACCCCATTCCCCTGTACCACATTCCCCTGCACCCAATCCCCGGTACCCCATTCCCTGTACCCCATTCCCCCTGTACCCCATTCCGCTGTACCCAATCCCCTCTGTACCCCATTCCCCTGTACCCAATCCCCATTCCCCTGTGCCCAAGCCCCCCTGTACCCCATTCCCTGTACCCAATCCCCTGTACCCCATTCCCTGTACCCAATCCCCTGTACCCCATTCTCTGTATCCCATCGCCCCTATATCCCATTCCCCTGTACCCCATACCCCTGTACCCCATTCCCTGTACCCCATTCCCCTGTACGCGATTTCCTTGTACCCCATTACATGTACCCCATTCCCCTGTACCCCACCCATGTACCCCATTCCCCTTGTAGCCCATTCCCCCATGTGACCCATTTCCCCCTATACCCCATTCCCCATGTTCCTCATTCCATGTACCCCATTCCCCACTGTACCCCATCCCCCTGTACCCCATCCCCATGTACCCCATTCCCTGTACCTAATTCCCTGTACCCCAGTCCCCCTGAACCCCATCCACTGTACCCCATTCCCCTGTACACCGTTGCCCTATACGTCATTACCCTGTATCCCATTCCCTCTGTACCCCATTCCCGGCACCCCATTCCCTGTACTCCATTGTCCTGTACCCCATTCACTCTGTACCCCATCCCGATACAACATTCCCCTGTACCCCCTCCCCTGTACCCCAATCCCCTGTACCATATTCCCTGTACCCCATTCCCTGTACCCAATCCCCCTGTCCCCAACCCCTCTGTACCCAATCCCCTCTGTACCCTATTCCCCTGTACCCCATTCCTCTGTACCCCATTCCCCCTGTACCCCATTCCCCTGCACCCAATCCCCCTGTACCCCATTCTGCTGTACCCAATCCCCTTTGTACCCCATTCCCCTGTACCCAACCCCCATGTACCCCATTCCTCTGTACCCAATCCCCCCTTTACCCCATTCCCTTGTATCCTATTCCCCTGTACCCCATTCCCCTGTACCCCATTCCTCTGTACCCAATCACCATGTACCCCATTCCCCCTGTACCCCATTCCGCTGTACCCAATCCTCTCTGTACCCCATTCCCCTGTACCCCATTCCTCTGTACCTCATTCCATGTGCCCAATCCCCTGTACCCCAATCCCCTGTACCTCATTCCCTGTACCCCAGCCCCCCTGAACACCATCCCCTGTACCCCGTTTCCCCTGTACCCCGTTCCCCTATACGCCGTTACCCTGTATCCCATTCCCTCTGTACCCCATTCCCTCTGTACCCCATTCCCTGTACTTCATTGCCCTGTACCCCATTCACTCTGTACCCACCCCCGATACCACATTCCCCTGTACCCCATCCCCTGTACCATATTCCCTGTACCCCATTCCCTGTACCCAATCCCCCTGTACCCAATCCCCTCTGTACCCTATTCCACTGTACCCCATTCCCCTGTACCCCATTCCTCTGCACCCAATCCCCCGGCACCCCATTCCCTGTACCCCATTCCCCCTGTACCCCATTCCGCTGTACCCAATCCCCTCTGTACCCCATTCCCCTGTACCCAATCCCCATTCCCCTGTGCCCAAGCCCCCCTGTACCCCATTCCCCTGTACCCAATCCCCTGTACCCCATTCTCTGTATCCCATTGCCCATGTACCCCATTCCGCTGTACCCAATCCCCTCTGTACCCCATTCCCTGTACCCCATTCCCCTGTACCCAATCCCCCATGTACCGCATTCCCCTGTACCCAATCCCCCTGTATCCCATTCCCCTGTACCCCATTCCCCTGTACCTCATTCCCTGTGCCCAATCCCATGTACCCCATTCCCCTGTACCTCATTCCCTGTACCCGTCCCTCTGAACCCCATCCCATGTACCCCATTCCACTGTACCCCGGTCCCCTATACACCATTACCCTGTACCCCATCCACCTGCACCCCATTCCCCTATATCCCATTCCCCTGTACCCCATTCCCTGTACCCCATTCCACTGTACGCAATTTCCCTGTACCCCATTACCTGTACCCCATTCCCCTGTACCCCGCCCATGTACCCCATTCCCCTTGTAGCCCATTCCACCATGTAACCCATTCCCCCTATACCCATTCCCCAAGTTCCTCATTCCCTGTACCCCATTCATCACTGTACCCCATCCCCTGTACCCCATTCCCATGTACCCCATTCCCTGTACCTAATTCCCTGTACCCCAGTCCCCCCTGACCCCCATCCTCTGTACCCCATTCCCCTGTACACCGTTGCCCTATACGTCATTACCCTGTATCCCATTCCCTCTGTACCCCATTCCCGGTACCCCGTTCCCTGTACTCCATTGCCCTGTACCCCATTCACTCTGTACCCCATCCCGATACAACATTCCCCTGTACCCCCTCCCCTGTACCCCATTCCCCTGTACCACATCCCCTGTACCATATTCCCTGTACCCCATTCCCTGTACCCAATCCCCCTGTCCCCAACCCCTCTGTACCCAATCCCCTCTGTACCCTATTCCCCTGTACCCCATTCCTCTGTACCCCATTCCCCCTGTACCCCATTCCCCTGCACCCAATCCCCTTGTACCCCATTCTGCTGTACCCAATCCCCTTTGTACCCCATTCCCCTGTACCCAACCCCCATGTACACCATTCCTCTGTACCCAATCCCCCTTTACCCCATTCCCTTGTATCCTATTCCCCTGCACCCCATTCCCCGTGTACCCCATTCTCCTGTACCCAATCACCCTGCACCCCATTCCCCTGTACCCCATTCCGTTGTACCCAATCCTCTCTGTACCCCATTCCCCTGTACCCCATTCCTCTGTACCTCATTCCATGTGCCCAATCCCCTGTACCCCATCCCCCTGTACCTCTTTCCCTGTACCCCAGTCCCCCTGAACCCCATCCCCTGTACCCCGTTTCCCCTGTACCCCGTTCCCCTATACGCCATTACCCTGTATCCCATTCCCTCTGAACCCCATTCCTGGTACCCCATTCCCTATTCTCCATTGCAATGTAACCCCATTAACTCTGTACCCCATCCCCGATACCGCATTTCCCTGTACCCCATTCCCTGTACCCAATCCCCTGTACCCAATCCCCTCTGTACCCAATCCCCTCTGTACCCTATTCCCCTGTACCCCATTCCGCTGTACCCCATGCCCCTGCACCCAATCCCCGGTACCCCATTCCCCCTGTACCCCATTCCGCTGCACCCAATCCCCTCTGTACCCCATTCCCCTGTACCCAATCCCCATGAACCCATTCCCCTGTACCCAAGCCCCCTGTACCCCATTCCCCTGTACCCTATCCCCCTTTACCCAATTCCCTTGTATCCTATTCCCCTGTACCCCATTCCCCTGTACCCAATCACCCTGTACCCCATTTCTCCTTTACCCCATTCCACTGTACCCAAACCCCTCTGTGCCCCATTCCCCTGTACCCCATTCCTCTGTACCTCATTCCCTGTGCCCAATCCCCTGTACCCCATCCCCCTGTACCTCATTCCCTGTACCCCAGTCCCCCTGAACCCCATGCCCTGTATCCCGTTCCCCTATACGCCATTACCCTGTATCCCATTCCCTCTGTACCCCATTCCCTCTGTACCCCATTCTCGGTACCTCATTCCCTGTACTCCATTGCCCTGTACCCCATTCACTCTGTACCCCACCCCCGATACCATATTCCCCTGTACCCCATCCCCTGTACCCCATCCCCTGTACCATATTCTCTGTACCCCATTCCGTGTACCCAATCCCCCTGTATCCAACCCCCTCTGTACCCAATCCCCTTTGTACCCTATTCCCATGTACCCCATTCCCCTGTACCACATTCCCCTGCACCCAATCCCCGGTACCCCATTCCCTGTACCCCATTCCCCCTGTACCCCATTCCGCTGTACCCAATCCCCTCTGTACCCCATTCCCCTGTACCCAATCCCCATTCCCCTGTGCCCAAGCCCCCCTGTACCCCATTCCCCTGTACCCAATCCCCTGTACCCCATTCCCTGTACCCAATCCCCTGTACCCCATTCTCTGTATCCCATCGCCCCTATATCCCATTCCCCTGTACCCCATACCCCTGTACCCCATTCCCTGTACCCCATTCCCCTGTACGCGATTTCCTTGTACCCCATTACATGTACCCCATTCCCCTGTACCCCACCCATGTACCCCATTCCCCTTGTAGCCCATTCCCCCATGTGACCCATTTCCCCCTATACCCCATTCCCCATGTTCCTCATTCCATGTACCCCATTCCCCACTGTACCCCATCCCCCTGTACCCCATCCCCATGTACCCCATTCCCTGTACCTAATTCCCTGTACCCCAGTCCCCCTGAACCCCATCCACTGTACCCCATTCCCCTGTACACCGTTGCCCTATACGTCATTACCCTGTATCCCATTCCCTCTGTACCCCATTCCCGGCACCCCATTCCCTGTACTCCATTGTCCTGTACCCCATTCACTCTGTACCCCATCCCGATACAACATTCCCCTGTACCCCCTCCCCTGTACCCCAATCCCCTGTACCCTATCCCCTGTACCATATTCCCTGTACCCCATTCCCTGTACCCAATCCCCCTGTCCCCAACCCCTCTGTACCCAATCCCCTCTGTACCCTATTCCCCTGTACCCCATTCCTCTGTACCCCATTCCCCCTGTACCCCATTCCCCTGCACCCAATCCCCCTGTACCCCATTCTGCTGTACCCAATCCCCTTTGTACCCCATTCCCCTGTACCCAACCCCCATGTACCCCATTCCTCTGTACCCAATCCCCCCTTTACCCCATTCCCTTGTATCCTATTCCCCTGTACCCCATTCCCCTGTACCCCATTCCTCTGTACCCAATCACCATGTACCCCATTCCCCCTGTACCCCATTCCGCTGTACCCAATCCTCTCTGTACCCCATTCCCCTGTACCCCATTCCTCTGTACCTCATTCCATGTGCCCAATCCCCTGTACCCCAATCCCCTGTACCTCATTCCCTGTACCCCAGCCCCCCTGAACACCATCCCCTGTACCCCGTTTCCCCTGTACCCCGTTCCCCTATACGCCGTTACCCTGTATCCCATTCCCTCTGTACCCCATTCCCTCTGTACCCCATTCCCTGTACTTCATTGCCCTGTACCCCATTCACTCTGTACCCACCCCCGATACCACATTCCCCTGTACCCCATCCCCTGTACCATATTCCCTGTACCCCATTCCCTGTACCCAATCCCCCTGTACCCAATCCCCTCTGTACCCTATTCCACTGTACCCCATTCCCCTGTACCCCATTCCTCTGCACCCAATCCCCCGGCACCCCATTCCCTGTACCCCATTCCCCCTGTACCCCATTCCGCTGTACCCAATCCCCTCTGTACCCCATTCCCCTGTACCCAATCCCCATTCCCCTGTGCCCAAGCCCCCCTGTACCCCATTCCCCTGTACCCAATCCCCTGTACCCCATTCTCTGTATCCCATTGCCCATGTACCCCATTCCGCTGTACCCAATCCCCTCTGTACCCCATTCCCTGTACCCCATTCCCCTGTACCCAATCCCCCATGTACCGCATTCCCCTGTACCCAATCCCCCTGTACCCCATTCTCCTGTACCCCATCCCCCTGTACCTCATTCCCTGTGCCCAATCCCATGTACCCCATTCCCCTGTACCTCATTCCCTGTACCCGTCCCCCTGAACCCCATTCCATGTACCCCATTCCACTGTACCCCGGTCCCCTATACGCCATTACGCTGTACCCCATTCACCTGCACCCCGTTCCCCTATATCCCATTCCCCTGTACCCCATTCCCTGTACCCCATTCTCCTGTACGCAATTTCCCTGTACCCCATTACCTGTACCCCATTCCCCTGTACCCCGCCCATGTACCCCATTCCCCTTGTAGCCCATTCCCCCATGTAACCCATTCCCCCTATACCCCATTCCCCATGTTCCTCATTCCCTGTACCCCATTCCCCACTGTACCCCATCCCCTGTACCCCATTCCCATGTACCCCATTCCCTGTACCTAATTCCCTGTACCCCAGTCCCCCTGAACCCCATCCCCTGTACCCCTTTCCCCTGTACACCGTTGCCCTATACGTCATTACCCTGTATCCCATTCCCTCTGTACCCCATTCCTGGTACCCCGTTCCCTGTACTACATTGCCCTGTACCCCATTCACTCTGTACCCCATCCCGATACAACATTCCCCTGTACCCCCTTCCCTGTACCCCATTCCCCTGTACCTCATCCCCTGTACCATATTCCCTGTACCCCATTCCCTGTACCCAATCCCCCTGTCCCCAACCCCTCTGTACCCAATCCCATCTGTACCCTATTCCCCTGTACCCCATTCCTCTGTACCCCATTCCCCCTGTGCCCCATTCCCCTGCACCCAATCCCCTGTACCCCATTCTGCTGTACCCAATCCCCTTTGTACCCCATTCCCCTGTACCCAACCCCCGTGTACCCCATTCCTCTGTACCCAATCCCCCTTTACCCCATTCCCTTATATCCTATTCCCCTGTACCCCATTCCCCGTGTACCCCATTCTCCTGCACCCAAACCCCCGGTACCCCATTCCCTGTACCCCATTTCCCCCTGTACCCTATTCCCCTGTACCCCATTCCCTGTACCCCATTCCCCTGTACCCAATCCCCATTCCCCTGTGCCCAAGCCCCCCTGTACCCCATTCCCCTGTACCCAATCCCCTTTGTACCCCATTCCCCTGTACCCAACCCCCATGTACCCCATTCCTCTGTACCCAATCCCCCTTTACCCCATTCCCTTGTATCCTATTCCCCTGCACCCCATTCCCCGTGTACCCCATTCTCCTGTACCCAATCACCCTGCACCCCATTCCCCCTGTACCCCATTCCGTTGTACCCAATCCTCTCTGTACCCCATTCCCCTGTACCTCATTCCCTGTGCCCAATCCCATGTACCCCATTCCCCTGTACCTCATTCCCTGTACCCGTCCCTCTGAACCCCATCCCATGTACCCCATTCCACTGTACCCCGGTCCCCTATACACAATTACCCTGCACCCCATCCACCTGCACCCCATTCCCCTATATCCCATTCCCCTGTACCCCATTCCCTGTACCCCATTCCACTGTACGCAATTTCCCTGTACCCCATTACCTGTACCCCATTCCCCTGTACCCCGCCCTTGTACCCCATTCCCCTTGTATCCCATTCCCCCATGTAACCCATTCCCCCTATACCCATTCCCCAAGTTCCTCATTCCCTGTACCCCATTCATCACTGTATCCCATCCCCTGTACCCCATTCCCATGTACCCCATTCCCTGTACCTAATTCCCTGTACCCCAGTCCCCCTGAACCCCATCCCCTGTACCCCTTCCCCTGTACACCGTTGCCCTATACGTCATTACCCTGTATCCCATTCCCTCTGTACCCCATTCCCGGTACCCCGTTCCCTGTACTCCATTGCCCTGTACCCCATTCACTCTGTACCCCATCCCGATACAACATTCCCCTGTACCCCCTTCCCTGTACCCCATTCCCCTGTACCCCATCCCCTGTACCATATTCCCTGTACCCCATTCCCTGTACCCAATCCCCCTGTCCCCAACCCCTCTGTACCCAATCCCATCTGTACCCTATTCCCCTGTACCCCATTCATCTGTACCCCATTCCCCCTGTGCCCCATTCCCCTGCACCCAATCCCCTGTACCCCATTCTGTTGTACCCAATCACCTTTGTACCCCATTCCCCTGTACCCAACCCCCGTGTACCCCATTCCTCTGTACCCAATCCCCCTTTACCCCATTCCCTTGTATCCTATTCCACTGTACCCCATTCCCCGTGTACCCCATTCTCCTGCACCCAATCCCCCGGTACCCCATTCCGCTGTACCCAATCCCCTCTGTACCCCATTCCCCTGTACCCAATCCCCATTCCCCTGTGCCCAAGCCCCCCTGTACCCCATTCCCCTGTACCCAATCCCCTGTACCCCATTCCCTGTACCCAATCCCCTGTACCCCATTCCCTGTACCCAATCCCCTGTACCCCATTCTCTGTATCCCATCGCCCCTATATCCCATTCCCCTGTACCCCATACCCCTGTACCCCATTCCCTGTACCCCATTCCCCTGTACGCAATTTCCCTGTACCCCATTACATGTACCCCATTCCCCTGTACCATATTCCCTGTACCATATTCCCTGTACCCCATTCCCTGTACCCAATCCCCCTGTACCCAATCCCCTCTGTACCCAATCCCCTCTGTACCCTATTCCACTGTACCCCATTCCCCTGTACCCCATTATTCTGCACCCAATCCCCCGGTACCCCATTCCCTGTACCCCATTCCCCTGTACCCCATTCCGCTGTACCCAGTCCCCTCTGTACCCCATTCCCCTGTACCCAATCCCCTGTACCCCATTCCCTGTACCCAATCCCCTGTACCCCATTCTCTGTATCCCATTGCCCATGTACCCCATTCCGCTGTACCCAATCCCCTCTGTACCCCATTCCCTGTACCCCATTCCCCTGTACCCAATCCCCCATGTACCGCATTCCCCTGTACCCAATCCCCCTGTACCCCATTCTCCTGTACCCCATTCCCCTGTACCTCATTCCCTGTGCCCAATCCCATGTACCCCATTCCCCTGTACCTCATTCCCTGTACCCGTCCCCTGAACCCCATCCCATGTGCCCCATTCCACTGTACCCCGGTCCCCTATACGCCATTACGCTGTACCCCATTCACCTGCACCCCATTCCCCTATATCCCATTCCCCTGTACCCCATTCCCTGTACCCCATTCTCCTGTACGCAATTTCCCTGTACCCCATTACCTGTACCCCATTACCCTGTACCCCGCCCATGTACCCCATTCCCCTTGTAGCCCATTCCTCCATGTAGCCCATTCCCCCTATACCCCATTCCCCATGTTCCTCATTCCCTGTACCCCATTCCCCACTGTACCCCATCCCCTGTACCCCATTCCCATGTACCCCATTCCCTGTACCTAATTCCCTGTACCCCAGTCCCCCTGAACCCCATCCCCTGTACCCCTTCCCCTGTACACCGTTGCCCTATACGTCATTACCCTGTATCCCATTCCCTCTGTACCCCATTCCCGGTACCCCGTTCCCTGTACTCCATTGCCCTGTACCCCATTCACTCTGTACCCCATCCCGATACAACATTCCCCTGTACCCCCTTCCCTGTACCCCATTCCCCTGTACCCCATCCCCTGTACCATATTCCCTGTACCCCATTCCCTGTACCCAATCCCCCTGTCCCCAACCCCTCTGTACCCAATCCCATCTGTACCCTATTCCCCTGTACCCCATTCCTCTGTACCCCATTCCCCCTGTGCCCCATTCCCCTGCACCCAATCCCCTGTACCCCATTCTGTTGTACCCAATCCCCTTTGTACCCCATTCCCCTGTACCCAACCCCCGTGTACCCCATTCCTCTGTACCCAATCCCCCTTTACCCCATTCCCTTGTATCCTATTCCACTGTACCCCATTCCCCGTGTACTCCATTCTCCTGCACCCAATCCCCCGGTACCCCATTCCGCTGTACCCAATCCCCTCTGTACCCCATTCCCCTGTACCCAATCCCCATTCCCCTGTGCCCAAGTCCCCCTGTACCCCATTCCCCTGTACCCAATCCCCTGTACCCCATTCCCTGTACCCAATCCCCTGTACCCCATTCTCTGTATCCCATTGCCCCTGTACCCCATTCCGCTGTACCCAATCCCCTCTGTAACCCATTCCCTGTACCCCATTCTCCTGAACCCAATCCCCCATGTACCGCATTCCCCTGTACCCAATCCCCCTGTATCCCATTCCCCTGTACCCCATTCCCCTGTACCTCATTCCCTGTGCCCAATCCCATGTACCCCATTCCCCTGTACCTCATTCCCTGTACCCGTCCCTCTGAACCCCATCCCATGTACCCCATTCCACTGTACCCCGGTCCCCTATACACCATTACCCTGTACCCCATCCACCTGCACCCCATTCCCCTATATCCCATTCCCCTGTACCCCATTCCCTGTACCCCATTCCACTGTACGCAATTTCCCTGTACCCCATTACCTGTACCCCATTCCCCTGTACCCCGCCCATGTACCCCATTCCCCTTGTAGCCCATTCCACCATGTAACCCATTCCCCCTATACCCATTCCCCAAGTTCCTCATTCCCTGTACCCCATTCATCACTGTACCCCATCCCCTGTACCCCATTCCCATGTACCCCATTCCCTGTACCTAATTCCCTGTACCCCAGTCCCCCCTGACCCCCACCCTCTGTACCCCATTCCCCTGTACACCGTTGCCCTATACGTCATTACCCTGTATCCCATTCCCTCTGTACCCCATTCCCGGTACCCCATTCCCTGTACTCCATTGTCCTGTACCCCATTCACTCTGTACCCCATCCCGATACAACATTCCCCTGTACCCCCTCCCCTGTACCCCATTCCCCTGTACCCCATCCCCTGTACCATATTCCCTGTACCCCATTCCCTGTACCCAATCCCCCTGTCCCCAACCCCTCTGTACCCAATCCCCTCTGTACCCTATTCCCCTGTACCCCATTCCTCTGTACCCCATTCCCCTGTACCCCATTCCCCTGCACCCAATCCCCTTGTACCCCATTCTGCTGTACCCAATCCCCTTTGTACCCCATTCCCCTGTACCCAACCCCCATGTACACCATTCCTCTGTACCCAATCCCCCTTTACCCCATTCCCTTGTATCATATTCCCCTGCACCCCATTCCCCGTGTACCCCATTCTCCTGTACCCAATCACCCTGTACCCCATTCCCATGTACCCCATTCCGTTGTACCCAATCCTCTCTGTACCCCATTCCCCTGTACCCCATTCCTCTGTACCTCATTCCATGTGCCCAATCCCCTGTACCCCATCCCCCTGTACCTCTTTCCCTGTACCCCAGTCCCCCTGAACCCCATCCCCTGTACCCCGTTTCCCCTGTACCCCGTTCCCCTATACGCCATTACCCTGTATCCCATTCCCTCTGAACCCCATTCCTGGTACCCCATTCCCTATTCTCCATTGCAATGTAACCCCATTAACTCTGTACCCCATCCCCGATACCGCATTTCCCTGTATCCCATCTCCTGTACCCCATTCCCTGTACCCAATCCCCTGTACCCAATCCCCTCTGTACCCAATCCCCTCTGTACCCTATTCCCCTGTACCCCATTCCGCTGTACCCCATGCCCCTGCACCCAATCCCCTGTACCCCATTCTCTGTATCCCATTGCCCATGTACCCCATTCCGCTGTACCCAATCCCCTCTGTACCCCATTCCCTGTACCCCATTCCCCTGTACCCAATCCCCCTGTACCCCATTCTCCTGTACCCCATTCCCCTGTACCTCATTCCCTGTGCCCAATCCCATGTACCCCATTCCCCTGTACCTCATTCCCTGTACCCGTCCCCTGAACCCCATCCCATGTACCCCATTCCACTGTACCCCGGTCCCCTATACGCCATTACGCTGTACCCCATTCACCTGCACCCCATTCCCCTATATCCCATTCCCCTGTACCCCATTCCCTGTACCCCATTCTCCTGTACGCAATTTCCCTGTACCCCATTACCTGTACCCCATTACCCTGTACCCCGCCCATGTACCCCATTCCCCTTGTAGCCCATTCCCCCATGTAACCCATTCCCCCTATACCCCATTCCCCATGTTCCTCATTCCCTGTACCCCATTCCCCACTGTACCCCATCCCCTGTACCCCATTCCCATGTACCCCATTCCCTGTACCTAATTCCCCGTACCCCAGTCCCCCTGAACCCCATCCCCTGTACCCCTTCCCCTGTACACCGTTGCCCTATACGTCATTACCCTGTATCCCATTCCCTCTGTACCCCATTCCCGGTACCCCGTTCCCTGTATTCCATTGCCCTGTACCCCATTCACTCTGTACCCCATCCCGATACAACATTCCCCTGTACCCCCTTCCCTGTACCCCATTCCCCTGTACCCCATCCCCTGTACCATATTCCCTGTACCCCATTCCCTGTACCCAATCCCCCTGTCCCCAACCCCTCTGTACCCAATCCCATCTGTACCCTATTCCCCTGTACCCCATTCCTCTGTACCCCATTCCCCCTGTGCCCCATTCCCCTGCACCCAATCCCCTGTACCCCATTCTGTTGTACCCAATCCCCTTTGTACCCCATTCCCCTGTACCCAACCCCCGTGTACCCCATTCCTCTGTACCCAATCCCCCTTTACCCCATTCCCTTGTATCCTATTCCACTGTACCCCATTCCCCGTGTACCCCATTCTCCTGCACCCAATCCCCCGGTACCCCATTCCGCTGTACCCAATCCCCTCTGTACCCCATTCCCCTGTACCCAATCCCCATTCCCCTGTGCCCAAGTCCCCCTGTACCCCATTCCCCTGTACCCAATCCCCTGTACCCCATTCCCTGTACCCAATCCCCTGTACCCCATTCTCTGTATCCCATTGCCCCTGTACCCCATTCCGCTGTACCCAATCCCCTCTGTAACCCATTCCCTGTACCCCATTCTCTAGAACCCAATCCCCCATGTACCGCATTCCCCTGTACCCAATCCCCCTGTATCCCATTCCCCTGTACCCCATTCCCCTGTACCTCATTCCCTGTGCCCAATCCCATGTACCCCATTCCCCTGTACCTCATTCCCTGTACCCGTCCCTCTGAACCCCATCCCATGTACCCCATTCCACTGTACCCCGGTCCCCTATACACCATTACCCTGTACCCCATCCACCTGCACCCCATTCCCCTATATCCCATTCCCCTGTACCCCATTCCCTGTACCCCATTCCACTGTACGCAATTTCCCTGTACCCCATTACCTGTACCCCATTCCCCTGTACCCCGCCCATGTACCCCATTCCCCTTGTAGCCCATTCCACCATGTAACCCATTCCCCCTATACCCATTCCCCAAGTTCCTCATTCCCTGTACCCCATTCATCACTGTACCCCATCCCCTGTACCCCATTCCCATGTACCCCATTCCCTGTACCTAATTCCCTGTACCCCAGTCCCCCCTGACCCCCATCCTCTGTACCCCATTCCCCTGTACACCGTTGCCCTATACGTCAGTACCCTGTATCCCATTCCCTCTGTACCCCATTCCCGGTACCCCGTTCCCTGTACTCCATTGCCCTGTACCCCATTCACTCTGTACCCCATCCCGATACAACATTCCCCTGTACCCCCTCCCCTGTACCCCATTCCCCTGTACCCCATCCCCTGTACCATATTCCCTGTACCCCATTCCCTGTACCCAATCCCCCTGTCCCCAACCCCTCTGTACCCAATCCCCTCTGTACCCTATTCCCCTGTACCCCATTCCTCTGTACCCCATTCCCCCTGTACCCCATTCCCCTGCACCCAATCCCCTTGTACCCCATTCTGCTGTACCCAATCCCCTTTGTACCCCATTCCCCTGTACCCAACCCCCATGTACACCATTCCTCTGTACCCAATCCCCCTTTACCCCATTCCCTTGTATCCTATTCCCCTGCACCCCATTCCCCGTGTACCCCATTCTCCTGTACCCAATCACCCTGCACCCCATTCCCCTGTACCCCATTCCGTTGTACCCAATCCTCTCTGTACCCCATTCCCCTGTACCCCATTCCTCTGTACCTCATTCCATGCGCCCAATCCCCTGTACCCCACCCCCCTGTACCTCTTTCCCTGTACCCCAGTCCCCCTGAACCCCATCCCCTGTACCCCGTTTCCCCTGTACCCCGTTCCCCTATACGCCATTACCCTGTATCCCATTCCCTCTGAACCCCATTCCTGGTACCCCATTCCCTATTCTCCATTGCAATGTAACCCCATTAACTCTGTACCCCATCCCCGATACCGCATTTCCCTGTATCCCATCTCCTGTACCCCATTCCCTGTACCCAATCCCCTGTACCCAATCCCCTCTGTACCCAATCCCCTCTGTACCCTATTCCCCTGTACCCCATTCCGCTGTACCCCATGCCCCTGCACCCAATCCCCGGTACCCCATTCCCCCTGTACCCCATTCCGCTGCACCCAATCCCCTCTGTACCCCATTCCCCTGTACCCAATCCCCATGAACCCATTCCCCTGTACCCAAGCCCCCTGTACCCCATTCCCCTGTACCCTATCCCCCTTTACCCAATTCCCTTGTATCCTATTCCCCTGTACCCCATTCCCCTGTACCCAATCACCCTGTACCCCATTTCTCCTTTACCCCATTCCACTGTACCCAATCCCCTCTGTGCCCCATTCCCCTGTACCCCATTCCTCTGTACCTCATTCCCTGTGCCCAATCCCCTGTACCCCATCCCCCTGTACCTCATTCCCTGTACCCCAGTCCCCCTGAACCCCATGCCCTGTATCCCGTTCCCCTATACGCCATTATCCTGTATCCCATTCCCTCTGTACCCCATTCCCTCTGTACCCCATTCTCGGTACCTCATTCCCTGTACTCCATTGCCCTGTACCCCATTCACTCTGTACCCCACCCCCGATACCATATTCCCCTGTACCCCATCCCCTGTACCCCATCCCCTGTACCATATTCTCTGTACCCCATTCCGTGTACCCAATCCCCCTGTACCCAACCCCCTCTGTACCCAATCCCCTTTGTACCCTATTCCCATGTACCCCATTCCCCTGTACCACATTCCCCTGCACCCAATCCCCGGTACCCCATTCCCTGTACCCCATTCCCCCTGTACCCCATTCCGCTGTACCCAATCCCCTCTGTACCCCATTCCCCTGTACCCAATCCCCATTCCCCTGTGCCCAAGCCCCCCTGTACCCCATTCCCCTGTACCCAATCCCCTGTACCCCATTCCCTGTACCCAATCCCCTGTACCCCATTCTCTGTATCCCATCGCCCCTATATCCCATTCCTCTGTACCCCATACCCCTGTACCCCATTCCCTGTACCCCATTCCCCTGTACGCGATTTCCTTGTACCCCATTACATGTACCCCATTCCCCTGTACCCCGCCCATGTACCCCATTCCCCTTGTAGCCCATTCCCCCATGTGACCCATTTCCCCCTATACCCCATTCCCCATGTTCCTCATTCCATGTACCCCATTCCCCACTGTACCCCATCCCCCTGTACCCCATCCCCACGTACCCCATTCCCTGTACCTAATTCCCTGTACCCCAGTCCCCCTGAACCCCATCCACTGTACCCCATTCCCCTGTACACCGTTGCCCTATACGTCATTACCCTGTATCCCATTCCCTCTGTACCCCATTCCCGGCACCCCATTCCCTGTACTCCATTGTCCTGTACCCCATTCACTCTGTACCCCATCCCGATACAACATTCCCCTGTACCCCCTCCCCTGTACCCCAATCCCCTGTACCCTATCCCCTGTACCATATTCCCTGTACCCCATTCCCTGTACCCAATCCCCCTGTCCCCAACCCCTCTGTACCCAATCCCCTCTGTACCCTATTCCCCTGTACCCCATTCCTCTGTACCCCATTCCCCCTGTACCCCATTCCCCTGCACCCAATCCCCCTGTACCCCATTCTGCTGTACCCAATCCCCTTTGTACCCCATTCCCCTGTACCCAACCCCCATGTAACCCATTCCTCTGTACCCAATCCCCCCTTTACCGCATTCCCTTGTATCCTATTCCCCTGTACCCCATTCCCCTGTACCCCATTCCTCTGTACCCAATCACCATGTACCCCATTCCCCCTGTACCCCATTCCGCTGTACCCAATCCTCTCTGTACCCCATTCCCCTGTACCCCATTCCTCTGTACCTCATTCCATGTGCCCAATCCCCTGTACCCCAATCCCCTGTACCTCATTCCCTGTACCCCAGCCCCCCTGAACACCATCCCCTGTACCCCGTTTCCCCTGTACCCCGTTCCCCTATACGCCATTACGCTGTACCCCATTCACCTGCACCCCATTCCCCTATATCCCATTCCCCTGTACCCCATTCCCTGTACCCCATTCTCCTGTACGCAATTTCCCTGTACCCCATTACCTGTACCCCATTACCCTGTACCCCGCCCATGTACCCCATTCCCCTTGTAGCCCATTCCCCCATGTAGCCCATTCCCCCTATACCCCATTCCCCATGTTCCTCATTCCCTGTACCCCATTCCCCACTGTACCCCATCCCCTGTACCCCATTCCCATGTACCCCATTCCCTGTACCTAATTCCCTGTACCCCAGTCCCCCTGAACCCCATCCCCTGTACCCCTTCCCCTGTACACCGTTGCCCTATACGTCATTACCCTGTATCCCATTCCCTCTGTACCCCATTCCCGGTACCCCGTTCCCTGTACTCCATTGCCCTGTACCCCATTCACTCTGTACCCCATCCCGATACAACATTCCCCTGTACCCCCTTCCCTGTACCCCATTCCCCTGTACCCCATCCCCTGTACCATATTCCCTGTACCCCATTCCCTGTACCCAATCCCCCTGTCCCCAACCCCTCTGTACCCAATCCCATCTGTACCCTATTCCCCTGTACCCCATTCCTCTGTACCCCATTCCCCCTGTGCCCCATTCCCCTGCACCCAATCCCCTGTACCCCATTCTGTTGTACCCAATCCCCTTTGTACCCCATTCCCCTGTACCCAACCCCCGTGTACCCCATTCCTCTGTACCCAATCCCCCTTTACCCCATTCCCTTGTATCCTATTCCACTGTACCCCATTCCCCGTGTACTCCATTCTCCTGCACCCAATCCCCCGGTACCCCATTCCGCTGTACCCAATCCCCTCTGTACCCCATTCCCCTGTACCCAATCCCCATTCCCCTGTGCCCAAGTCCCCCTGTACCCCATTCCCCTGTACCCAATCCCCTGTACCCCATTCCCTGTACCCAATCCCCTGTACCCCATTCTCTGTATCCCATTGCCCCTGTACCCCATTCCGCTGTACCCAATCCCCTCTGTAACCCATTCCCTGTACCCCATTCTCCTGAACCCAATCCCCCATGTACCGCATTCCCCTGTACCCAATCCCCCTGTATCCCATTCCCCTGTACCCCATTCCCCTGTACCTCATTCCCTGTGCCCAATCCCATGTACCCCATTCCCCTGTACCTCATTCCCTGTACCCGTCCCTCTGAACCCCATCCCATGTACCCCATTCCACTGTACCCCGGTCCCCTATACACCATTACCCTGTACCCCATCCACCTGCACCCCATTCCCCTATATCCCATTCCCCTGTACCCCATTCCCTGTACCCCATTCCACTGTACGCAATTTCCCTGTACCCCATTACCTGTACCCCATTCCCCTGTACCCCGCCCATGTACCCCATTCCCCTTGTAGCCCATTCCACCATGTAACCCATTCCCCCTATACCCATTCCCCAAGTTCCTCATTCCCTGTACCCCATTCATCACTGTACCCCATCCCCTGTACCCCATTCCCATGTACCCCATTCCCTGTACCTAATTCCCTGTACCCCAGTCCCCCCTGACCCCCACCCTCTGTACCCCATTCCCCTGTACACCGTTGCCCTATACGTCATTACCCTGTATCCCATTCCCTCTGTACCCCATTCCCGGTACCCCGTTCCCTGTACTCCATTGCCCTGTACCCCATTCACTCTGTACCCCATCCCGATACAACATTCCCCTGTACCCCCTTCCCTGTACCCCATTCCCCTGTACCCCATCCCCTGTACCATATTCCCTGTACCCCATTCCCTGTACCCAATCCCCCTGTCCCCAACCCCTCTGTACCCAATCCCCTCTGTACCCTATTCCCCTGTACCCCATTCCTCTGTACCCCATTCCCCCTGTACCCCATTCCCCTGCACCCAATCCCCTTGTACCCCATTCTGCTGTACCCAATCCCCTTTGTACCCCATTCCCCTGTACCCAACCCCCATGTACACCATTCCTCTGTACCCAATCCCCCTTTACCCCATTCCCTTGTATCCTATTCCCCTGCACCCCATTCCCCGTGTACCCCATTCTCCTGTACCCAATCACCCTGTACCCCATTCCCATGTACCCCATTCCGTTGTACCCAATCCTCTCTGTACCCCATTCCCCTGTACCCCATTCCTCTGTACCTCATTCCATGTGCCCAATCCCCTGTACCCCATCCCCCTGTACCTCTTTCCCTGTACCCCAGTCCCCCTGAACCCCATCCCCTGTACCCCGTTTCCCCTGTACCCCGTTCCCCTATACGCCATTACCCTGTATCCCATTCCCTCTGAACCCCATTCCTGGTACCCCATTCCCTATTCTCCATTGCAATGTAACCCCATTAACTCTGTACCCCATCCCCGATACCGCATTTCCCTGTATCCCATCTCCTGTACCCCATTCCCTGTACCCAATCCCCTGTACCCAATCCCCTCTGTACCCAATCCCCTCTGTACCCTATTCCCCTGTACCCCATTCCGCTGTACCCCATGCCCCTGCACCCAATCCCCTGTACCCCATTCTCTGTATCCCATTGCCCATGTACCCCATTCCGCTGTACTCAATCCCCTCTGTACCCCATTCCCTGTACCCCATTCCCCTGTACCCAATCCCCCATGTACCGCATTCCCCTGTACCCAATCCCCCTGTACCCCATTCTCCTGTACCCCATTCCCCTGTACCTCATTCCCTGTGCCCAATCCCATGTACCCCATTCCCCTGTACCTCATTCCCTGTACCCGTCCCCTGAACCCCATCCCATATACCCCATTCCACTGTACCCCGGTCCCCTATACGCCATTACGCTGTACCCCATTCACCTGCACCCCATTCCCCTATATCCCATTCCCCTGTACCCCATTCCCTGTACCCCATTCTCCTGTACGCAATTTCCCTGTACCCCATTACCTGTACCCCATTACCCTGTACCCCGCCCATGTACCCCATTCCCCTTGTAGCCCATTCCCCCATGTAACCCATTCCCCCTATACCCCATTCCCCATGTTCCTCATTCCCTGTACCCCATTCCCCACTGTACCCCATCCCCTGTACCCCATTCCCATGTACCCCATTCCCTGTACCTAATTCCCTGTACCCCAGTCCCCCTGAACCCCATCCCCTGTACCCCTTCCCCTGTACACCGTTGCCCTATACGTCATTACCCTGTATCCCATTCCCTCTGTACCCCATTCCCGGTACCCCGTTCCCTGTATTCCATTGCCCTGTACCCCATTCACTCTGTACCCCATCCCGATACAACATTCCCCTGTACCCCCTTCCCTGTACCCCATTCCCCTGTACCCCATCCCCTGTACCATATTCCCTGTACCCCATTCCCTGTACCCAATCCCCCTGTCCCCAACCCCTCTGTACCCAATCCCATCTGTACCCTATTCCCCTGTACCCCATTCCTCTGTACCCCATTCCCCCTGTGCCCCATTCCCCTGCACCCAATCCCCTGTACCCCATTCTGTTGTACCCAATCCCCTTTGTACCCCATTCCCCTGTACCCAACCCCCGTGTACCCCATTCCTCTGTACCCAATCCCCCTTTACCCCATTCCCTTGTATCCTATTCCACTGTACCCCATTCCCCGTGTACCCCATTCTCCTGCACCCAATCCCCCGGTACCCCATTCCGCTGTACCCAATCCCCTCTGTACCCCATTCCCCTGTACCCAATCCCCATTCCCCTGTGCCCAAGTCCCCCTGTACCCCATTCCCCTGTACCCAATCCCCTGTACCCCATTCCCTGTACCCAATCCCCTGTACCCCATTCTCTGTATCCCATTGCCCCTGTACCCCATTCCGCTGTACCCAATCCCCTCTGTAACCCATTCCCTGTACCCCATTCTCTAGAACCCAATCCCCCATGTACCGCATTCCCCTGTACCCAATCCCCCTGTATCCCATTCCCCTGTACCCCATTCCCCTGTACCTCATTCCCTGTGCCCAATCCCATGTACCCCATTCCCCTGTACCTCATTCCCTGTACCCGTCCCTCTGAACCCCATCCCATGTACCCCATTCCACTGTACCCCGGTCCCCTATACACCATTACCCTGTACCCCATCCACCTGCACCCCATTCCCCTATATCCCATTCCCCTGTACCCCATTCCCTGTACCCCATTCCACTGTACGCAATTTCCCTGTACCCCATTACCTGTACCCCATTCCCCTGTACCCCGCCCATGTACCCCATTCCCCTTGTAGCCCATTCCACCATGTAACCCATTCCCCCTATACCCATTCCCCAAGTTCCTCATTCCCTGTACCCCATTCATCACTGTACCCCATCCCCTGTACCCCATTCCCATGTACCCCATTCCCTGTACCTAATTCCCTGTACCCCAGTCCCCCCTGACCCCCATCCTCTGTACCCCATTCCCCTGTACACCGTTGCCCTATACGTCATTACCCTGTATCCCATTCCCTCTGTACCCCATTCCCGGTACCCCGTTCCCTGTACTCCATTGCCCTGTACCCCATTCACTCTGTACCCCATCCCGATACAACATTCCCCTGTACCCCCTCCCCTGTACCCCATTCCCCTGTACCCCATCCCCTGTACCATATTCCCTGTACCCCATTCCCTGTACCCAATCCCCCTGTCCCCAACCCCTCTGTACCCAATCCCCTCTGTACCCTATTCCCCTGTACCCCATTCCTCTGTACCCCATTCCCCCTGTACCCCATTCCCCTGCACCCAATCCCCTTGTACCCCATTCTGCTGTACCCAATCCCCTTTGTACCCCATTCCCCTGTACCCAACCCCCATGTACACCATTCCTCTGTACCCAATCCCCCTTTACCCCATTCCCTTGTATCCTATTCCCCTGCACCCCATTCCCCGTGTACCCCATTCTCCTGTACCCAATCACCCTGCACCCCATTCCCCTGTACCCCATTCCGTTGTACCCAATCCTCTCTGTACCCCATTCCCCTGTACCCCATTCCTCTGTACCTCATTCCATGCGCCCAATCCCCTGTACCCCATCCCCCTGTACCTCTTTCCCTGTACCCCAGTCCCCCTGAACCCCATCCCCTGTACCCCGTTTCCCCTGTACCCCGTTCCCCTATACGCCATTACCCTGTATCCCATTCCCTCTGAACCCCATTCCTGGTACCCCATTCCCTATTCTCCATTGCAATGTAACCCCATTAACTCTGTACCCCATCCCCGATACCGCATTTCCCTGTATCCCATCTCCTGTACCCCATTCCCTGTACCCAATCCCCTGTACCCAATCCCCTCTGTACCCAATCCCCTCTGTACCCTATTCCCCTGTACCCCATTCCGCTGTACCCCATGCCCCTGCACCCAATCCCCGGTACCCCATTCCCCCTGTACCCCATTCCGCTGCACCCAATCCCCTCTGTACCCCATTCCCCTGTACCCAATCCCCATGAACCCATTCCCCTGTACCCAAGCCCCCTGTACCCCATTCCCCTGTACCCTATCCCCCTTTACCCAATTCCCTTGTATCCTATTCCCCTGTACCCCATTCCCCTGTACCCAATCACCCTGTACCCCATTTCTCCTTTACCCCATTCCACTGTACCCAATCCCCTCTGTGCCCCATTCCCCTGTACCCCATTCCTCTGTACCTCATTCCCTGTGCCCAATCCCCTGTACCCCATCCCCCTGTACCTCATTCCCTGTACCCCAGTCCCCCTGAACCCCATGCCCTGTATCCCGTTCCCCTATACGCCATTATCCTGTATCCCATTCCCTCTGTACCCCATTCCCTCTGTACCCCATTCTCGGTACCTCATTCCCTGTACTCCATTGCCCTGTACCCCATTCACTCTGTACCCCACCCCCGATACCATATTCCCCTGTACCCCATCCCCTGTACCCCATCCCCTGTACCATATTCTCTGTACCCCATTCCGTGTACCCAATCCCCCTGTACCCAACCCCCTCTGTACCCAATCCCCTTTGTACCCTATTCCCATGTACCCCATTCCCCTGTACCACATTCCCCTGCACCCAATCCCCGGTACCCCATTCCCTGTACCCCATTCCCCCTGTACCCCATTCCGCTGTACCCAATCCCCTCTGTACCCCATTCCCCTGTACCCAATCCCCATTCCCCTGTGCCCAAGCCCCCTGTACCCCATTCCCCTGTACCCAATCCCCTGTACCCCATTCCCTGTACCCAATCCCCTGTACCCCATTCTCTGTATCCCATCGCCCCTATATCCCATTCCTCTGTACCCCATACCCCTGTACCCCATTCCCTGTACCCCATTCCCCTGTACGCGATTTCCTTGTACCCCATTACATGTACCCCATTCCCCTGTACCCCGCCCATGTACCCCATTCCCCTTGTAGCCCATTCCCCCATGTGACCCATTTCCCCCTATACCCCATTCCCCATGTTCCTCATTCCATGTACCCCATTCCCCACTGTACCCCATCCCCCTGTACCCCATCCCCATGTACCCCATTCCCTGTACCTAATTCCCTGTACCCCAGTCCCCCTGAACCCCATCCACTGTACCCCATTCCCCTGTACACCGTTGCCCTATACGTCATTACCCTGTATCCCATTCCCTCTGTACCCCATTCCCGGCACCCCATTCCCTGTACTCCATTGTCCTGTACCCCATTCACTCTGTACCCCATCCCGATACAACATTCCCCTGTACCCCCTCCCCTGTACCCCAATCCCCTGTACCCTATCCCCTGTACCATATTCCCTGTACCCCATTCCCTGTACCCAATCCCCCTGTCCCCAACCCCTCTGTACCCAATCCCCTCTGTACCCTATTCCCCTGTACCCCATTCCTCTGTACCCCATTCCCCCTGTACCCCATTCCCCTGCACCCAATCCCCCTGTACCCCATTCTGCTGTACCCAATCCCCTTTGTACCCCATTCCCCTGTACCCAACCCCCATGTACCCCATTCCTCTGTACCCAATCCCCCCTTTACCGCATTCCCTTGTATCCTATTCCCCTGTACCCCATTCCCCTGTACCCCATTCCTCTGTACCCAATCACCATGTACCCCATTCCCCCTGTACCCCATTCCGCTGTACCCAATCCTCTCTGTACCCCATTCCCCTGTACCCCATTCCTCTGTACCTCATTCCATGTGCCCAATCCCCTGTACCCCAATCCCCTGTACCTCATTCCCTGTACCCCAGCCCCCCTGAACACCATCCCCTGTACCCCGTTTCCCCTGTACCCCGTTCCCCTATACGCCGTTACCCTGTATCCCATTCCCTCTGTACCCCATTCCCTCTGTACCCCATTCCCTGTACTTCATTGCCCTGTACCCCATTCACTCTGTACCCACCCCCGATACCACATTCCCCTGTACCCCATCCCCTGTACCATATTCCCTGTACCCCATTCCCTGTACCCAATCCCCCTGTACCCAATCCCCTCTGTACCCTATTCCACTGTACCCCATTCCCCTGTACCCCATTCCTCTGCACTCAATCCCCCGGCACCCCATTCCCTGTACCCCATTCCCCCTGTACCCCATTCCGCTGTACCCAATCCCCTCTGTACCCCATTCCCCTGTACCCAATCCCCATTCCCCTGTGCCCAAGCCCCCCTGTACCCCATTCCCCTGTACCCAATCCCCTGTACCCCATTCCCTGTACCCAATCCCCTGTACCCCATTCTCTGTATCCCATTGCCCATGTACCCCATTCCGCTGTACCCAATCCCCTCTGTACCCCATTCCCTGTACCCCATTCCCCTGTACCCAATCCCCCATGTACCGCATTCCCCTGTACCCAATCCCCCTGTACCCCATTCTCCTGTACCCCATTCCCCTGTACCTCATTCCCTGTGCCCAATCCCATGTACCCCATTCCCCTGTACCTCATTCCCTGTACCCGTCCCCTGAACCCCATTCCATGTACCCCATTCCACTGTACCCCGGTCCCCTATATCCCATTCCCCTGTACCCCATTCCCTGTACCCCATTCTCCTGTACGCAATTTCCCTGTACCCCATTACCTGTACCCCATTCCCCTGTACCCCGCCCATGTACCCCATTCCCCTTGTAGCCCATTCCCCCATGTAACCCATTCCCCCTATACCCCATTCCCCATGTTCCTCATTCCCTGTGCCCCATTCCCCACTGTACCCCATCCCCTGTACCCCATTCCCATGTACCCCATTCCCTGTACCTAATTCCCTGTACCCCAGTCCCCCTGAACCCCATCCCCTGTACCCCTTTCCCCTGTACACCGTTGCCCTATACGTCATTACCCTGTATCCCATTCCCTCTGTACCCCATTCCTGGTACCCCGTTCCCTGTACTACATTGCCCTGTACCCCATTCACTCTGTACCCCATCCCGATACAACATTCCCCTGTACCCCCTTCCCTGTACCCCATTCCCCTGTACCTCATCCCCTGTACCATATTCCCTGTACCCCATTCCCTGTACCCAATCCCCCTGTCCCCAACCCCTCTGTACCCAATCCCATCTGTACCCTATTCCCCTGTACCCCATTCCTCTGTACCCCATTCCCCCTGTGCCCCATTCCCCTGCACCCAATCCCCTGTACCCCATTCTGCTGTACCCAATCCCCTTTGTACCCCATTCCCCTGTACCCAACCCCCGTGTACCCCATTCCTCTGTACCCAATCCCCCTTTACCCCATTCCCTTATATCCTATTCCCCTGTACCCCATTCCCCGTGTACCCCATTCTCCTGCACCCAAACCCCCGGTACCCCATTCCCTGTACCCCATTTCCCCCTGTACCCTATCCCCCTGTACCCTATTCCCCTGTACCCCATTCCCCTGTACCCAATCCCCATTCCCCTGTGCCCAAGCCCCCCTGTACCCCATTCCCCTGTACCCAATCCCCTTTGTACCCCATTCCCCTGTACCCAACCCCCATGTACCCCATTCCTCTGTACCCAATCCCCCTTTACCCCATTCCCTTGTATCCTATTCCCCTGCACCCCATTCCCCGTGTACCCCATTCTCCTGTACCCAATCACCCTGCACCCCATTCCCCCTGTACCCCATTCCGTTGTACCCAATCCTCTCTGTACCCCATTCCCCTGTACCTCATTCCCTGTGCCCAATCCCATGTACCCCATTCCCCTGTTCCTCATTCCCTGTACCCGTCCCTCTGAACCCCATCCCATGTACCCCATTCCACTGTACCCCGGTCCCCTATACACAATTACCCTGCACCCCATCCACCTGCACCCCATTCCCCTATATCCCATTCCCCTGTACCCCATTCCCTGTACCCCATTCCACTGTACGCAATTTCCCTGTACCCCATTACCTGTACCCCATTCCCCTGTACCCCGCCCTTGTACCCCATTCCCCTTGTATGCCATTCCCCCATGTAACCCATTCCCCCTATACCCATTCCCCAAGTTCCTCATTCTCTGTACCCCATTCATCACTGTATCCCATCCCCTGTACCCCATTCCCATGTACCCCATTCCCTGTACCTAATTCCCTGTACCCCAGTCCCCCTGAACCCCATCCCCTGTACCCCTTCCCCTGTACACCGTTGCCCTATACGTCATTACCCTGTATCCCATTCCCTCTGTACCCCATTCCCGGTACCCCGTTCCCTGTACTCCATTGCCCTGTACCCCATTCACTCTGTACCCCATCCCGATACAACATTCCCCTGTACCCCCTTCCCTGTACCCCATTCCCCTGTACCCCATCCCCTGTACCATATTCCCTGTACCCCATTCCCTGTACCCAATCCCCCTGTCCCCAACCCCTCTGTACCCAATCCCATCTGTACCCTATTCCCCTGTACCCCATTCCTCTGTACCCCATTCCCCCTGTGCCCCATTCCCCTGCACCCAATCCCCTGTACCCCATTCTGTTGTACCCAATCCCCTTTGTACCCCATTCCCCTGTACCCAACCCCCGTGTACCCCATTCCTCTGTACCCAATCCCCCTTTACCCCATTCCCTTGTATCCTATTCCACTGCACCCCATTCCCCGTGTACCCCATTCTCCTGCACCCAATCCCCCGGTACCCCATTCCGCTGTACCCAATCCCCTCTGTACCCCATTCCCCTGTACCCAATCCCCATTCCCCTGTGCCCAAGCCCCCCTGTACCCCATTCCCCTGTACCCAATCCCCTGTACCCCATTCCCTGTACCCAATCCCCTGTACCCCATTCCCTGTACCCAATCCCCTGTACCCCATTCTCTGTATCCCATCGCCCCTATATCCCATTCCCCTGTACCCCATACCCCTGTACCCCATTCCCTGTACCCCATTCCCCTGTACGCAATTTCACTGTACCCCATTACATGTACCCCATTCCCCTGTACCATATTCCCTGTACCATATTCCCTGTACCCCATTCCCTGTACCCAATCCCCCTGTACCCAATCCCCTCTGTACCCAATCCCCTCTGTACCCTATTCCACTGTACCCCATTCCCCTGTACCCCATTATTCTGCACCCAATCCCCCGGTACCCCATTCCCTGTACCCCATTCCCCTGTACCCCATTCCGCTGTACCCAGTCCCCTCTGTACCCCATTCCCCTGTACCCAATCCCCTGTACCCCATTCCCTGTACCCAATCCCCTGTACCCCATTCTCTGTATCCCATTGCCCATGTACCCCATTCCGCTGTACCCAATCCCCTCTGTACCCCATTCCCTGTACCCCATTCCCCTGTACCCAATCCCCCATGTACCGCATTCCCCTGTACCCAATCCCCCTGTACCCCATTCTCCTGTACCCCATTCCCCTGTACCTCATTCCCTGTGCCCAATCCCATGTACCCCATTCCCCTGTACCTCATTCCCTGTACCCGTCCCCTGAACCCCATCCCATGTACCCCATTCCACTGTACCCCGGTCCCCTATACGCCATTACGCTGTACCCCATTCACCTGCACCCCATTCCCCTATATCTCATTCCCCTGTACCCCATTCCCTGTACCCCATTCTCCTGTACGCAATTTCCCTGTACCCCATTACCTGTACCCCATTCCCCTGTACCCCGCCCATGTACCCCATTCCCCTTGTAGCCCATTCCCCCATGTAACCCATTCCCCCTATACCCCATTCCCCATGTTCCTCATTCCCTGTACCCCATTCCCCACTGTACCCCATCCCCTGTACCCCATTCCCATGTACCCCATTCCCTGTACCTAATTCCCTGTACCCCAGTCCCCCTGAACCCCATCCCCTGTACCCCTTCCCCTGTACACCGTTGCCCTATACGTCATTACCCTGTATCCCATTCCCTCTGTACCCCATTCCCGGTACCCCGTTCCCTGTACTCCATTGCCATGTACCCCATTCACTCTGTACCCCATCCCGATACAACATTCCCCTGTACCCCCTTCCCTGTACCCCATTCCCCTGTACCCCATCCCCTGTACCATATTCCCTGTACCCCATTCCCTGTACCCAATCCCCCTGTCCCCAACCCCTCTGTACCCAATCCCATCTGTACCCTATTCCCCTGTACCCCATTCCTCTGTACCCCATTCCCCCTGTGCCCCATTCCCCTGCACCCAATCCCATCTGTACCCTATTCCCCTGTACCCCATTCCTCTGTACCCCATTCCCCCTGTGCCCCATTCCCCTGCACCCAATCCCCTGTACGCCATTCTGTTGTACCCAATCCCCTTTGTACCCCATTCCCCTGTACCCAACCCCCGTGTACCCCATTCCTCTGTACCCAATCCCCCTTTACCCCATTCCCTTATATCCTATTCCCCTGTACCCCATTCCCCGTGTACCCCATTCTCCTGCACCCAAACCCCCGGTACCCCATTCCCTGTACCCCATTTCCCCCTGTACCCTATTCCCCTGTACCCCATTCCCTGTACCCCATTCCCCTGTACCCAATCCCCATTCCCCTTTGCCCAAGCCCCCCTGTACCCCATTCCCCTGTACCCAATCCCCTTTGTACCCCATTCCCCTGTACCCAACCCCCATGTACCCCATTCCTCTGTACCCAATCCCCCTTTACCCCATTCCCTTGTATCCTATTCCCCTGCACCCCATTCCCCGTGTACCCCATTCTCCTGTACCCAATCACCCTGCACCCCATTCCCCCTGTACCCCATTCCGTTGTACCCAATCCTCTCTGTACCCCATTCCCCTGTACCTAATTCCCTGTGCCCAATCCCATGTACCCCATTCCCCTGTACCTCATTCCCTGTACCCGTCCCTCTGAACCCCATCCCATGTACCCCATTCCACTGTACCCCGGTCCCCTATACACAATTACCCTGCACCCCATCCACCTGCACCCCATTCCCCTATATCCCATTCCCCTGTACCCCATTCCCTGTACCCCATTCCACTGTACGCAATTTCCCTGTACCCCATTACCTGTACCCCATTCCCCTGTACCCCGCCCTTGTACCCCATTCCCCTTGTATCCCATTCCCCCATGTAACCCATTCCCCCTATACCCATTCCACAAGTTCCTCATTCCCTGTACCCCATTCATCACTGTATCCCATCCCCTGTACCCCATTCCCATGTACCCCATTCCCTGTACCTAATTCCCTGTACCCCAGTCCCCCTGAACCCCATCCCCTGTACCCCTTCCCCTGTACACCGTTGCCCTATACGTCATTACCCTGTATCCCATTCCCTCTGTACCCCATTCCCGGTACCCCGTTCCCTGTACTCCATTGCCCTGTACCCCATTCACTCTGTACCCCATCCCGATACAACATTCCCCTGTACCCCCTTCCCTGTACCCCATTCCCCTGTACCCCATCCCCTGTACCATATTCCCTGTACCCCATTCCCTGTACCCAATCCCCCTGTCCCCAACCCCTCTGTACCCAATCCCATCTGTACCCTATTCCCCTGTACCCCATTCCTCTGTACCCCATTCCCCCTGTGCCCCATTCCCCTGCACCCAATCCCCTGTACCCCATTCTGTTGTACCCAATCCCCTTTGTACCCCATTCCCCTGTACCCAACCCCCGTGTACCCCATTCCTCTGTACCAAATCCCCCTTTACCCCATTCCCTTGTATCCTATTCCACTGTACCCCATTCCCCGTGTACCCCATTCTCCTGCACCCAATCCCCCGGTACCCCATTCCGCTGTACCCAATCCCCTCTGTACCCCATTCCCCTGTACCCAATCCCCATTCCCCTGTGCCCAAGCCCCCCTGTACCCCATTCCCCTGTACCCAATCCCCTGTACCCCATTCCCTGTACCCAATCCCCTGTACCCCATTCCCTGTACCCAATCCCCTGTACCCCATTCTCTGTATCCCATCGCCCCTATATCCCATTCCCCTGTACCCCATACCCCTGTACCCCATTCCCTGTACCCCATTCCCCTGTACGCAATTTCCCTGTACCCCATTACATGTACCCCATTCCCCTGTACCATATTCCCTGTACCATATTCCCTGTACCCCATTCCCTGTACCCAATCCCCCTGTACCCAATCCCCTCTGTACCCAATCCCCTCTGTACCCTATTCCACTGTACCCCATTCCCCTGTACCTCATTATTCTGCACCCAATCCCCCGGTACCCCATTCCCTGTACCCCATTCCCCTGTACCCCATTCCGCTGTACCCAGTCCCCTCTGTACCCCATTCCCCTGTACCCAATCCCCTGTACCCCATTCCCTGTACCCCGTTCCCTGTATTCCATTGCCCTGTACCCCATTCACTCTGTACCCCATCCCGATACAACATTCCCCTGTACCCCCTTCCCTGTACCCCATTCCCCTGTACCCCATCCCCTGTACCATATTCCCTGTACCCCATTCCCTGTACCCAATCCCCCTGTCCCCAACCCCTCTGTACCCAATCCCATCTGTACCCTATTCCCCTGTACCCCATTCCTCTGTACCCCATTCCCCCTGTGCCCCATTCCCCTGCACCCAATCCCCTGTACCCCATTCTGTTGTACCCAATCCCCTTTGTACCCCATTCCCCTGTACCCAACCCCCGTGTACCCCATTCCTCTGTACCCAATCCCCCTTTACCCCATTCCCTTGTATCCTATTCCACTGTACCCCATTCCCCGTGTACCCCATTCTCCTGCACCCAATCCCCCGGTACCCCATTCCGCTGTACCCAATCCCCTCTGTACCCCATTCCCCTGTACCCAATCCCCATTCCCCTGTGCCCAAGTCCCCCTGTACCCCATTCCCCTGTACCCAATCCCCTGTACCCCATTCCCTGTACCCAATCCCCTGTACCCCATTCTCTGTATCCCATTGCCCCTGTACCCCATTCCGCTGTACCCAATCCCCTCTGTAACCCATTCCCTGTACCCCATTCTCTAGAACCCAATCCCCCATGTACCGCATTCCCCTGTACCCAATCCCCCTGTATCCCATTCCCCTGTACCCCATTCCCCTGTACCTCATTCCCTGTGCCCAATCCCATGTACCCCATTCCCCTGTACCTCATTCCCTGTACCCGTCCCTCTGAACCCCATCCCATGTACCCCATTCCACTGTACCCCGGTCCCCTATACACCATTACCCTGTACCCCATCCACCTGCACCCCATTCCCCTATATCCCATTCCCCTGTACCCCATTCCCTGTACCCCATTCCACTGTACGCAATTTCCCTGTACCCCATTACCTGTACCCCATTCCCCTGTACCCCGCCCATGTACCCCATTCCCCTTGTAGCCCATTCCACCATGTAACCCATTCCCCCTATACCCATTCCCCAAGTTCCTCATTCCCTGTACCCCATTCATCACTGTACCCCATCCCCTGTACCCCATTCCCATGTACCCCATTCCCTGTACCTAATTCCCTGTACCCCAGTCCCCCCTGACCCCCATCCTCTGTACCCCATTCCCCTGTACACCGTTGCCCTATACGTCAGTACCCTGTATCCCATTCCCTCTGTACCCCATTCCCGGTACCCCGTTCCCTGTACTCCATTGCCCTGTACCCCATTCACTCTGTACCCCATCCCGATACAACATTCCCCTGTACCCCCTCCCCTGTACCCCATTCCCCTGTACCCCATCCCCTGTACCATATTCCCTGTACCCCATTCCCTGTACCCAATCCCCCTGTCCCCAACCCCTCTGTACCCAATCCCCTCTGTACCCTATTCCCCTGTACCCCATTCCTCTGTACCCCATTCCCCCTGTACCCCATTCCCCTGCACCCAATCCCCTTGTACCCCATTCTGCTGTACCCAATCCCCTTTGTACCCCATTCCCCTGTACCCAACCCCCATGTACACCATTCCTCTGTACCCAATCCCCCTTTACCCCATTCCCTTGTATCCTATTCCCCTGCACCCCATTCCCCGTGTACCCCATTCTCCTGTACCCAATCACCCTGCACCCCATTCCCCTGTACCCCATTCCGTTGTACCCAATCCTCTCTGTACCCCATTCCCCTGTACCCCATTCCTCTGTACCTCATTCCATGCGCCCAATCCCCTGTACCCCATCCCCCTGTACCTCTTTCCCTGTACCCCAGTCCCCCTGAACCCCATCCCCTGTACCCCGTTTCCCCTGTACCCCGTTCCCCTATACGCCATTACCCTGTATCCCATTCCCTCTGAACCCCATTCCTGGTACCCCATTCCCTATTCTCCATTGCAATGTAACCCCATTAACTCTGTACCCCATCCCCGATACCGCATTTCCCTGTATCCCATCTCCTGTACCCCATTCCCTGTACCCAATCCCCTGTACCCAATCCCCTCTGTACCCAATCCCCTCTGTACCCTATTCCCCTGTACCCCATTCCGCTGTACCCCATGCCCCTGCACCCAATCCCCGGTACCCCATTCCCCCTGTACCCCATTCCGCTGCACCCAATCCCCTCTGTACCCCATTCCCCTGTACCCAATCCCCATGAACCCATTCCCCTGTACCCAAGCCCCCTGTACCCCATTCCCCTGTACCCTATCCCCCTTTACCCAATTCCCTTGTATCCTATTCCCCTGTACCCCATTCCCCTGTACCCAATCACCCTGTACCCCATTTCTCCTTTACCCCATTCCACTGTACCCAATCCCCTCTGTGCCCCATTCCCCTGTACCCCATTCCTCTGTACCTCATTCCCTGTGCCCAATCCCCTGTACCCCATCCCCCTGTACCTCATTCCCTGTACCCCAGTCCCCCTGAACCCCATGCCCTGTATCCCGTTCCCCTATACGCCATTATCCTGTATCCCATTCCCTCTGTACCCCATTCCCTCTGTACCCCATTCTCGGTACCTCATTCCCTGTACTCCATTGCCCTGTACCCCATTCACTCTGTACCCCACCCCCGATACCATATTCCCCTGTACCCCATCCCCTGTACCCCATCCCCTGTACCATATTCTCTGTACCCCATTCCGTGTACCCAATCCCCCTGTACCCAACCCCCTCTGTACCCAATCCCCTTTGTACCCTATTCCCATGTACCCCATTCCCCTGTACCACATTCCCCTGCACCCAATCCCCGGTACCCCATTCCCTGTACCCCATTCCCCCTGTACCCCATTCCGCTGTACCCAATCCCCTCTGTACCCCATTCCCCTGTACCCAATCCCCATTCCCCTGTGCCCAAGCCCCCCTGTACCCCATTCCCCTGTACCCAATCCCCTGTACCCCATTCCCTGTACCCAATCCCCTGTACCCCATTCTCTGTATCCCATCGCCCCTATATCCCATTCCTCTGTACCCCATACCCCTGTACCCCATTCCCTGTACCCCATTCCCCTGTACGCGATTTCCTTGTACCCCATTACATGTACCCCATTCCCCTGTACCCCGCCCATGTACCCCATTCCCCTTGTAGCCCATTCCCCCATGTGACCCATTTCCCCCTATACCCCATTCCCCATGTTCCTCATTCCATGTACCCCATTCCCCACTGTACCCCATCCCCCTGTACCCCATCCCCATGTACCCCATTCCCTGTACCTAATTCCCTGTACCCCAGTCCCCCTGAACCCCATCCACTGTACCCCATTCCCCTGTACACCGTTGCCCTATACGTCATTACCCTGTATCCCATTCCCTCTGTACCCCATTCCCGGCACCCCATTCCCTGTACTCCATTGTCCTGTACCCCATTCACTCTGTACCCCATCCCGATACAACATTCCCCTGTACCCCCTCCCCTGTACCCCAATCCCCTGTACCCTATCCCCTGTACCATATTCCCTGTACCCCATTCCCTGTACCCAATCCCCCTGTCCCCAACCCCTCTGTACCCAATCCCCTCTGTACCCTATTCCCCTGTACCCCATTCCTCTGTACCCCATTCCCCCTGTACCCCATTCCCCTGCACCCAATCCCCCTGTACCCCATTCTGCTGTACCCAATCCCCTTTGTACCCCATTCCCCTGTACCCAACCCCCATGTACCCCATTCCTCTGTACCCAATCCCCCCTTTACCGCATTCCCTTGTATCCTATTCCCCTGTACCCCATTCCCCTGTACCCCATTCCTCTGTACCCAATCACCATGTACCCCATTCCCCCTGTACCCCATTCCGCTGTACCCAATCCTCTCTGTACCCCATTCCCCTGTACCCCATTCCTCTGTACCTCATTCCATGTGCCCAATCCCCTGTACCCCAATCCCCTGTACCTCATTCCCTGTACCCCAGCCCCCCTGAACACCATCCCCTGTACCCCGTTTCCCCTGTACCCCGTTCCCCTATACGCCGTTACCCTGTATCCCATTCCCTCTGTACCCCATTCCCTCTGTACCCCATTCCCTGTACTTCATTGCCCTGTACCCCATTCACTCTGTACCCACCCCCGATACCACATTCCCCTGTACCCCATCCCCTGTACCATATTCCCTGTACCCCATTCCCTGTACCCAATCCCCCTGTACCCAATCCCCTCTGTACCCTATTCCACTGTACCCCATTCCCCTGTACCCCATTCCTCTGCACCCAATCCCCCGGCACCCCATTCCCTGTACCCCATTCCCCCTGTACCCCATTCCGCTGTACCCAATCCCCTCTGTACCCCATTCCCCTGTACCCAATCCCCATTCCCCTGTGCCCAAGCCCCCCTGTACCCCATTCCCCTGTACCCAATCCCCTGTACCCCATTCCCTGTACCCAATCCCCTGTACCCCATTCTCTGTATCCCATTGCCCATGTACCCCATTCCGCTGTACCCAATCCCCTCTGTACCCCATTCCCTGTACCCCATTCCCCTGTACCCAATCCCCCATGTACCGCATTCCCCTGTACCCAATCCCCCTGTACCCCATTCTCCTGTACCCCATTCCCCTGTACCTCATTCCCTGTGCCCAATCCCATGTACCCCATTCCCCTGTACCTCATTCCCTGTACCCGTCCCCTGAACCCCATTCCATGTACCCCATTCCACTGTACCCCGGTCCCCTATATCCCATTCCCCTGTACCCCATTCCCTGTACCCCATTCTCCTGTACGCAATTTCCCTGTACCCCATTACCTGTACCCCATTCCCCTGTACCCCGCCCATGTACCCCATTCCCCTTGTAGCCCATTCCCCCATGTAACCCATTCCCCCTATACCCCATTCCCCATGTTCCTCATTCCCTGTGCCCCATTCCCCACTGTACCCCATCCCCTGTACCCCATTCCCATGTACCCCATTCCCTGTACCTAATTCCCTGTACCCCAGTCCCCCTGAACCCCATCCCCTGTACCCCTTTCCCCTGTACACCGTTGCCCTATACGTCATTACCCTGTATCCCATTCCCTCTGTACCCCATTCCTGGTACCCCGTTCCCTGTACTACATTGCCCTGTACCCCATTCACTCTGTACCCCATCCCGATACAACATTCCCCTGTACCCCCTTCCCTGTACCCCATTCCCCTGTACCTCATCCCCTGTACCATATTCCCTGTACCCCATTCCCTGTACCCAATCCCCCTGTCCCCAACCCCTCTGTACCCAATCCCATCTGTACCCTATTCCCCTGTACCCCATTCCTCTGTACCCCATTCCCCCTGTGCCCCATTCCCCTGCACCCAATCCCCTGTACCCCATTCTGCTGTACCCAATCCCCTTTGTACCCCATTCCCCTGTACCCAACCCCCGTGTACCCCATTCCTCTGTACCCAATCCCCCTTTACCCCATTCCCTTATATCCTATTCCCCTGTACCCCATTCCCCGTGTACCCCATTCTCCTGCACCCAAACCCCCGGTACCCCATTCCCTGTACCCCATTTCCCCCTGTACCCTATCCCCCTGTACCCTATTCCCCTGTACCCCATTCCCCTGTACCCAATCCCCATTCCCCTGTGCCCAAGCCCCCCTGTACCCCATTCCCCTGTACCCAATCCCCTTTGTACCCCATTCCCCTGTACCCAACCCCCATGTACCCCATTCCTCTGTACCCAATCCCCCTTTACCCCATTCCCTTGTATCCTATTCCCCTGCACCCCATTCCCCGTGTACCCCATTCTCCTGTACCCAATCACCCTGCACCCCATTCCCCCTGTACCCCATTCCGTTGTACCCAATCCTCTCTGTACCCCATTCCCCTGTACCTCATTCCCTGTGCCCAATCCCATGTACCCCATTCCCCTGTTCCTCATTCCCTGTACCCGTCCCTCTGAACCCCATCCCATGTACCCCATTCCACTGTACCCCGGTCCCCTATACACAATTACCCTGCACCCCATCCACCTGCACCCCATTCCCCTATATCCCATTCCCCTGTACCCCATTCCCTGTACCCCATTCCACTGTACGCAATTTCCCTGTACCCCATTACCTGTACCCCATTCCCCTGTACCCCGCCCTTGTACCCCATTCCCCTTGTATGCCATTCCCCCATGTAACCCATTCCCCCTATACCCATTCCCCAAGTTCCTCATTCTCTGTACCCCATTCATCACTGTATCCCATCCCCTGTACCCCATTCCCATGTACCCCATTCCCTGTACCTAATTCCCTGTACCCCAGTCCCCCTGAACCCCATCCCCTGTACCCCTTCCCCTGTACACCGTTGCCCTATACGTCATTACCCTGTATCCCATTCCCTCTGTACCCCATTCCCGGTACCCCGTTCCCTGTACTCCATTGCCCTGTACCCCATTCACTCTGTACCCCATCCCGATACAACATTCCCCTGTACCCCCTTCCCTGTACCCCATTCCCCTGTACCCCATCCCCTGTACCATATTCCCTGTACCCCATTCCCTGTACCCAATCCCCCTGTCCCCAACCCCTCTGTACCCAATCCCATCTGTACCCTATTCCCCTGTACCCCATTCCTCTGTACCCCATTCCCCCTGTGCCCCATTCCCCTGCACCCAATCCCCTGTACCCCATTCTGTTGTACCCAATCCCCTTTGTACCCCATTCCCCTGTACCCAACCCCCGTGTACCCCATTCCTCTGTACCCAATCCCCCTTTACCCCATTCCCTTGTATCCTATTCCACTGCACCCCATTCCCCGTGTACCCCATTCTCCTGCACCCAATCCCCCGGTACCCCATTCCGCTGTACCCAATCCCCTCTGTACCCCATTCCCCTGTACCCAATCCCCATTCCCCTGTGCCCAAGCCCCCCTGTACCCCATTCCCCTGTACCCAATCCCCTGTACCCCATTCCCTGTACCCAATCCCCTGTACCCCATTCCCTGTACCCAATCCCCTGTACCCCATTCTCTGTATCCCATCGCCCCTATATCCCATTCCCCTGTACCCCATACCCCTGTACCCCATTCCCTGTACCCCATTCCCCTGTACGCAATTTCCCTGTACCCCATTACATGTACCCCATTCCCCTGTACCATATTCCCTGTACCATATTCCCTGTACCCCATTCCCTGTACCCAATCCCCCTGTACCCAATCCCCTCTGTACCCAATCCCCTCTGTACCCTATTCCACTGTACCCCATTCCCCTGTACCCCATTATTCTGCACCCAATCCCCCGGTACCCCATTCCCTGTACCCCATTCCCCTGTACCCCATTCCGCTGTACCCAGTCCCCTCTGTACCCCAATCCCCTGTACCCAATCCCCTGTACCCCATTCCCTGTACCCAATCCCCTGTACCCCATTCTCTGTATCCCATTGCCCATGTACCCCATTCCGCTGTACCCAATCCCCTCTGTACCCCATTCCCTGTACCCCATTCCCCTGTACCCAATCCCCCATGTACCGCATTCCCCTGTACCCAATCCCCCTGTACCCCATTCTCCTGTACCCCATTCCCCTGTACCTCATTCCCTGTGCCCAATCCCATGTACCCCATTCCCCTGTACCTCATTCCCTGTACCCGTCCCCTGAACCCCATCCCATGTACCCCATTCCACTGTACCCCGGTCCCCTATACGCCATTACGCTGTACCCCATTCACCTGCACCCCATTCCCCTATATCCCATTCCCCTGTACCCCATTCCCTGTACCCCATTCTCCTGTACGCAATTTCCCTGTACCCCATTACCTGTACCCCATTCCCCTGTACCCCGCCCATGTACCCCATTCCCCTTGTAGCCCATTCCCCCATGTAACCCATTCCCCCTATACCCCATTCCCCATGTTCCTCATTCCCTGTACCCCATTCCCCACTGTACCCCATCCCCTGTACCCCATTCCCATGTACCCCATTCCCTGTACCTAATTCCCTGTACCCCAGTCCCCCTGAACCCCATCCCCTGTACCCCTTCCCCTGTACACCGTTGCCCTATACGTCATTACCCTGTATCCCATTCCCTCTGTACCCCATTCCCGGTACCCCGTTCCCTGTACTCCATTGCCATGTACCCCATTCACTCTGTACCCCATCCCGATACAACATTCCCCTGTACCCCCTTCCCTGTACCCCATTCCCCTGTACCCCATCCCCTGTACCATATTCCCTGTACCCCATTCCCTGTACCCAATCCCCCTGTCCCCAACCCCTCTGTACCCAATCCCATCTGTACCCTATTCCCCTGTACCCCATTCCTCTGTACCCCATTCCCCCTGTGCCCCATTCCCCTGCACCCAATCCCCTGTACCCCTTCCCCTGTACACCGTTGCCCTATACGTCATTACCCTGTATCCCATTCCCTCTGTACCCCATTCCCGGTACCCCGTTCCCTGTACTCCATTGCCCTGTACCCCATTCACTCTGTACCCCATCCCGATACAACATTCCCCTGTACCCCCTTCCCTGTACCCCATTCCCCTGTACCCCATCCCCTGTACCATATTCCCTGTACCCCATTCCCTGTACCCAATCCCCCTGTCCCCAACCCCTCTGTACCCAATCCCATCTGTACCCTATTCCCCTGTACCCCATTCCTCTGTACCCCATTCCCCCTGTGCCCCATTCCCCTGCACCCAATCCCCTGTACGCCATTCTGTTGTACCCAATCCCCTTTGTACCCCATTCCCCTGTACCCAACCCCCGTGTACCCCATTCCTCTGTACCCAATCCCCCTTTACCCCATTCCCTTATATCCTATTCCCCTGTACCCCATTCCCCGTGTACCCCATTCTCCTGCACCCAAACCCCCGGTACCCCATTCCCTGTACCCCATTTCCCCCTGTACCCTATTCCCCTGTACCCCATTCCCTGTACCCCATTCCCCTGTACCCAATCCCCATTCCCCTTTGCCCAAGCCCCCCTGTACCCCATTCCCCTGTACCCAATCCCCTTTGTACCCCATTCCCCTGTACCCAACCCCCATGTACCCCATTCCTCTGTACCCAATCCCCCTTTACCCCATTCCCTTGTATCCTATTCCCCTGCACCCCATTCCCCGTGTACCCCATTCTCCTGTACCCAATCACCCTGCACCCCATTCCCCCTGTACCCCATTCCGTTGTACCCAATCCTCTCTGTACCCCATTCCCCTGTACCTAATTCCCTGTGCCCAATCCCATGTACCCCATTCCCCTGTACCTCATTCCCTGTACCCGTCCCTCTGAACCCCATCCCATGTACCCCATTCCACTGTACCCCGGTCCCCTATACACAATTACCCTGCACCCCATCCACCTGCACCCCATTCCCCTATATCCCATTCCCCTGTACCCCATTCCCTGTACCCCATTCCACTGTACGCAATTTCCCTGTACCCCATTACCTGTACCCCATTCCCCTGTACCCCGCCCTTGTACCCCATTCCCCTTGTATCCCATTCCCCCATGTAACCCATTCCCCCTATACCCATTCCCCAAGTTCCTCATTCCCTGTACCCCATTCATCACTGTATCCCATCCCCTGTACCCCATTCCCATGTACCCCATTCCCTGTACCTAATTCCCTGTACCCCAGTCCCCCTGAACCCCATCCCCTGTACCCCTTCCCCTGTACACCGTTGCCCTATACGTCATTACCCTGTATCCCATTCCCTCTGTACCCCATTCCCGGTACCCCGTTCCCTGTACTCCATTGCCCTGTACCCCATTCACTCTGTACCCCATCCCGATACAACATTCCCCTGTACCCCCTTCCCTGTACCCCATTCCCCTGTACCCCATCCCCTGTACCATATTCCCTGTACCCCATTCCCTGTACCCAATCCCCCTGTCCCCAACCCCTCTGTACCCAATCCCATCTGTACCCTATTCCCCTGTACCCCATTCCTCTGTACCCCATTCCCCCTGTGCCCCATTCCCCTGCACCCAATCCCCTGTACCCCATTCTGTTGTACCCAATCCCCTTTGTACCCCATTCCCCTGTACCCAACCCCCGTGTACCCCATTCCTCTGTACCAAATCCCCCTTTACCCCATTCCCTTGTATCCTATTCCACTGTACCCCATTCCCCGTGTACCCCATTCTCCTGCACCCAATCCCCCGGTACCCCATTCCGCTGTACCCAATCCCCTCTGTACCCCATTCCCCTGTACCCAATCCCCATTCCCCTGTGCCCAAGCCCCCCTGTACCCCATTCCCCTGTACCCAATCCCCTGTACCCCATTCCCTGTACCCAATCCCCTGTACCCCATTCCCTGTACCCAATCCCCTGTACCCCATTCTCTGTATCCCATCGCCCCTATATCCCATTCCCCTGTACCCCATACCCCTGTACCCCATTCCCTGTACCCCATTCCCCTGTACGCAATTTCCCTGTACCCCATTACATGTACCCCATTCCCCTGTACCATATTCCCTGTACCATATTCCCTGTACCCCATTCCCTGTACCCAATCCCCCTGTACCCAATCCCCTCTGTACCCAATCCCCTCTGTACCCTATTCCACTGTACCCCATTCCCCTGTACCTCATTATTCTGCACCCAATCCCCCGGTACCCCATTCCCTGTACCCCATTCCCCTGTACCCCATTCCGCTGTACCCAGTCCCCTCTGTACCCCATTCCCCTGTACCCAATCCCCTGTACCCCATTCCCTGTACCCAATCCCCTGTACCCCATTCTCTGTATCCCATTGCCCATGTACCCCATTCCGCTGTACCCAATCCCCTCTGTACCCCATTCCCTGTACCCCATTCCCCTGTACCCAATCCCCCATGTACCGCATTCCCCTGTACCCAATCCCCCTGTACCCCATTCTCCTGTACCCCATTCCCCTGTACCTCATTCCCTGTGCCCAATCCCATGTACCCCATTCCCCTGTACCTCATTCCCTGTACCCGTCCCCTGAACCCCATCCCATGTACCCCATTCCACTGTACCCCGGTCCCCTATACGCCATTACGCTGTACCCCATTCACCTGCACCCCATTCCCCTATATCCCATTCCCCTGTACCCCATTCCCTGTACCCCATTCTCCTGTACGCAATTTCCCTGTACCCCATTACCTGTACCCCATTCCCCTGTACCCCGCCCATGTACCCCATTCCCCTTGTAGCCCATTCCCCCATGTAACCCATTCCCCCTATACCCCATTCCCCATGTTCCTCATTCCCTGTACCCGATTCCCCACTGTACCCCATCCCCTGTACCCCATTCCCATGTACCCCATTCCCTGTACCTAATTCCCTGTACCCCAGTCCCCCTGAACCCCATCCCCTGTACCCCTTCCCCTGTACACCGTTGCCCTATACGTCATTACCCTGTATCCCATTCCCTCTGTACCCCATTCCCGGTACCCCGTTCCCTGTACTCCATTGCCATGTACCCCATTCACTCTGTACCCCATCCCGATACAACATTCCCCTGTACCCCCTTCCCTGTACCCCATTCCCCTGTACCCCATCCCCTGTACCATATTCCCTGTACCCCATTCCCTGTACCCAATCCCCCTGTCCCCAACCCCTCTGTACCCAATCCCATCTGTACCCTATTCCCCTGTACCCCATTCCTCTGTACCCCATTCCCCCTGTGCCCCATTCCCCTGCACCCAATCCCCTGTACCCCTTCCCCTGTACACCGTTGCCCTATACGTCATTACCCTGTATCCCATTCCCTCTGTACCCCATTCCCGGTACCCCGTTCCCTGTACTCCATTGCCCTGTACCCCATTCACTCTGTACCCCATCCCGATACAACATTCCCCTGTACCCCCTTCCCTGTACCCCATTCCCCTGTACCCCATCCCCTGTACCATATTCCCTGTACCCCATTCCCTGTACCCAATCCCCCTGTCCCCAACCCCTCTGTACCCAATCCCATCTGTACCCTATTCCCCTGTACCCCATTCCTCTGTACCCCATTCCCCCTGTGCCCCATTCCCCTGCACCCCATTCCCCCTGTACCCCATTCCGTTGTACCCAATCCTCTCTGTACCCCATTCCCCTGTACCTCATTCCCTGTGCCCAATCCCATGTACCCCATTCCCCTGTACCTCATTCCCTGTACCCGTCCCTCTGAACCCCATCCCATGTACCCCATTCCACTGTACCCCGGTCCCCTATACACAATTACCCTGCACCCCATCCACCTGCACCCCATTCCCCTATATCCCATTCCCCTGTACCCCATTCCCTGTACCCCATTCCACTGTACGCAATTTCCCTGTACCCCATTACCTGTACCCCATTCCCCTGTACCCCGCCCTTGTACCCCATTCCCCTTGTATCCCATTCCCCCATGTAACCCATTCCCCCTATACCCATTCCCCAAGTTCCTCATTCCCTGTACCCCATTCATCACTGTATCCCATCCCCTGTACCCCATTCCCATGTACCCCATTCCCTGTACCTAATTCCCTGTACCCCAGTCCCCCTGAACCCCATCCCCTGTACCCCTTCCCCTGTACACCGTTGCCCTATACGTCATTACCCTGTATCCCATTCCCTCTGTACCCCATTCCCGGTACCCCGTTCCCTGTACTCCATTGCCCTGTACCCCATTCACTCTGTACCCCATCCCGATACAACATTCCCCTGTACCCCCTTCCCTGTACCCCATTCCCCTGTACCCCATCCCCTGTACCATATTCCCTGTACCCCATTCCCTGTACCCAATCCCTCTGTCCCCAACCCCTCTGTACCCAATCCCATCTGTACCCTATTCCCCTGTACCCCATTCCTCTGTACCCCATTCCCCCTGTGCCCCATTCCCCTGTACCTCATTCCCTGTGCCCAATCCCATGTACCCCATTCCCCTGTACCTCATTCCCTGTACCCGTCCCCTGAACCCCATCCCATGTACCCCATTCCACTGTACCCCGGTCCCCTATACGCCATTACGCTGTACCCCATTCACCTGCACCCCATTCCCCTATATCCCATTCCCCTGTACCCCATTCCCTGTACCCCATTCTCCTGTACGCAATTTCCCTGTACCCCATTACCTGTACCCCATTCCCCTGTACCCCGCCCATGTACCCCATTCCCCTTGTAGCCCATTCCCCCATGTAACCCATTCCCCCTATACCCCATTCCCCATGTTCCTCATTCCCTGTACCCCATTCCCCACTGTACCCCATCCCCTGTACCCCATTCCCATGTACCCCATTCCCTGTACCTAATTCCCTGTACCCCAGTCCCCCTGAACCCCATCCCCTGTACCCCTTCCCCTGTACACCGTTGCCCTATACGTCATTACCCTGTATCCCATTCCCTCTGTACCCCATTCCCGGTACCCCGTTCCCTGTACTCCATTGCCATGTACCCCATTCACTCTGTACCCCATCCCGATACAACATTCCCCTGTACCCCCTTCCCTGTACCCCATTCCCCTGTACCCCATCCCCTGTACCATATTCCCTGTACCCCATTCCCTGTACCCAATCCCCCTGTCCCCAACCCCTCTGTACCCAATCCCATCTGTACCCTATTCCCCTGTACCCCATTCCTCTGTACCCCATTCCCCCTGTGCCCCATTCCCCTGCACCCAATCCCCTGTACCCCTTCCCCTGTACACCGTTGCCCTATACGTCATTACCCTGTATCCCATTCCCTCTGTACCCCATTCCCGGTACCCCGTTCCCTGTACTCCATTGCCCTGTACCCCATTCACTCTGTACCCCATCCCGATACAACATTCCCCTGTACCCCCTTCCCTGTACCCCATTCCCCTGTACCCCATCCCCTGTACCATATTCCCTGTACCCCATTCCCTGTACCCAATCCCCCTGTCCCCAACCCCTCTGTACCCAATCCCATCTGTACCCTATTCCCCTGTACCTCATTCCCTGTACCCGTCCCTCTGAACCCCATCCCATGTACCCCATTCCACTGTACCCCGGTCCCCTATACACAATTACCCTGCACCCCATCCACCTGCACCCCATTCCCCTATATCCCATTCCCCTGTACCCCATTCCCTGTACCCCATTCCACTGTACGCAATTTCCCTGTACCCCATTACCTGTACCCCATTCCCCTGTACCCCGCCCTTGTACCCCATTCCCCTTGTATCCCATTCCCCCATGTAACCCATTCCCCCTATACCCATTCCCCAAGTTCCTCATTCCCTGTACCCCATTCATCACTGTATCCCATCCCCTGTACCCCATTCCCATGTACCCCATTCCCTGTACCTAATTCCCTGTACCCCAGTCCCCCTGAACCCCATCCCCTGTACCCCTTCCCCTGTACACCGTTGCCCTATACGTCATTACCCTGTATCCCATTCCCTCTGTACCCCATTCCCGGTACCCCGTTCCCTGTACTCCATTGCCCTGTGCCCCATTCACTCTGTACCCCATCCCGATACAACATTCCCCTGTACCCCCTTCCCTGTACCCCATTCCCCTGTACCCCATCCCCTGTACCATATTCCCTGTACCCCATTCCCTGTACCCAATCCCCCTGTCCCCAACCCCTCTGTACCCAATCCCATCTGTACCCTATTCCCCTGTACCCCATTCCTCTGTACCCCATTCCCCCTGTGCCCCATTCCCCTGCACCCAATCCCCTGTACCCCATTCTGTTGTACCCAATCCCCTTTGTACCCCATTCCCCTGTACCCAACCCCCGTGTACCCCATTCCTCTGTACCAAATCCCCCTTTACCCCATTCCCTTGTATCCTATTCCACTGTACCCCATTCCCCGTGTACCCCATTCTCCTGCACCCAATCCCCCGGTACCCCATTCCGCTGTACCCAATCCCCTCTGTACCCCATTCCCCTGTACCCAATCCCCATTCCCCTGTGCCCAAGCCCCCCCTGTACCCCATTCCCCTGTACCCAATCCCCTGTACCCCATTCCCTGTACCCAATCCCCTGTACCCCATTCCCTGTACCCAATCCCCTGTACCCCATTCTCTGTATCCCATCGCCCCTATATCCCATTCCCCTGTACCCCATACCCCTGTACCCCATTCCCTGTACCCCATTCCCCTGTACGCAATTTCCCTGTACCCCATTACATGTACCCCATTCCCCTGTACCATATTCCCTGTACCATATTCCCTGTACCCCATTCCCTGTACCCAATCCCCCTGTACCCAATCCCCTCTGTACCCAATCCCCTCTGTACCCTATTCCACTGCACCCCATTCCCCTGTACCCCATTATTCTGCACCCAATCCCCGGTACCCCATTCCCTGTACCCCATTCCCCTGTACCCCATTCCGCTGTACCCAGTCCCCTCTGTACCCCATTCCCCTGTACCCAATCCCCTGTACCCCATTCCCTGTACCCAATCCCCTGTACCCCATTCTCTGTATCCCATTGCCCATGTACCCCATTCCGCTGTACCCAATCCCCTCTGTACCCCATTCCCTGTACCCCATTCCCCTGTACCCAATCCCCCATGTACCGCATTCCCCTGTACCCAATCCCCCTGTACCCCATTCTCCTGTACCCCATTCCCCTGTACCTCATTCCCTGTGCCCAATCCCATGTACCCCATTCCCCTGTACCTCATTCCCTGTACCCGTCCCCTGAACCCCATCCCATGTACCCCATTCCACTGTACCCCGGTCCCCTATACGCCATTACGCTGTACCCCATTCACCTGCACCCCATTCCCCTATATCCCATTCCCCTGTACCCCATTCCCTGTACCCCATTCTCCTGTACGCAATTTCCCTGTACCCCATTACCTGTACCCCATTCCCCTGTACCCCGCCCATGTACCCCATTCCCCTTGTAGCCCATTCCCCCATGTAACCCATTCCCCCTATACCCCATTCCCCATGTTCCTCATTCCCTGTACCCCATTCCCCACTGTACCCCATCCCCTGTACCCCATTCCCATGTACCCCATTCCCTGTACCTAATTCCCTGTACCCCAGTCCCCCTGAACCCCATCCCCTGTACCCCTTCCCCTGTACACCGTTGCCCTATACGTCATTACCCTGTATCCCATTCCCTCTGTACCCCATTCCCGGTACCCCGTTCCCTGTACTCCATTGCCATGTACCCCATTCACTCTGTACCCCATCCCGATACAACATTCCCCTGTACCCCCTTCCCTGTACCCCATTCCCCTGTACCCCATCCCCTGTACCATATTCCCTGTACCCCATTCCCTGTACCCAATCCCCCTGTCCCCACCCCCTCTGTACCCAATCCCCTCTGTACCCTATTCCCCTGTACCCCATTCCGCTGTACCCCATTCCCCTGTACCCCATTCCCCTGCACCCAATCCCCCTGTACCCCATTCTGTTGTACCCAATCCCCTTTGTACCCCATTCCCCTGTACCCAACCCCCATGTACCCCATTCCTCTGTACCCAATCCCCATTTACCCCATTCCCTTGTATCCTATTCCCCTGCACCCCATTCCCCGTGTACCCCATTCTCCTGTACCCAATCACCCTGCACCCCATTCCCCCTGTACCCCATTCGGTTGTACCCAACCCTCTCTGTACCCCATTCCCCTGTACCCCATTCCTCTGTACCTCATTCCATGTGCCCAATCCCCTGTACCCCATTCCCCTGTACATCTTTCCCTGTACCCCGGTCCCCCTGAACCCCATCCCCTGTACCCCGTTTCCCCTGTACCCCGTTCCCCTATACGCCATTACCCTGTATCCCATTCCCTCTGAACCCCATTCCTGGTACCCCATTCCCTGTACTCCATTGCCCTGTACCCCATTAACTCTGTACCCCATCCCCGATACCGCATTCCCCTGTATCCCATCTCCTGTACCCCATTTCCTGTACCCAATCCCCTGTACCCAATCCCCTCTGTACCCAATCCCCTCTGTACCCTACTCCCCTGTATCCCATTCCGCTGTACCCCATTCCCCTGCACCCAATCCCCGGTACCCCATTCCCCCTGTACCCCATTCCGCTGCACCCAATCCCCTCTGTACCCAATCCCCATGTACCCCATTCACCTGTACCCAAGCCCCCTGTACCCCATTCCCCTGTACCCTATCCCCCTTTACCCAATTCCCTAGTATCCTATTCCCCTGTACCCCATTCCCCTGTACCCAATCACCCTGCACCCCTTTCTCCTTTACCCCATTCCACTGTACCCAATCCCCTCTGTACCCCAATCCCCTGTACCCCATCCCCCTGTACCTCATTCCCTGTACCCCAGTCCCCCTGAACCCCATCCCCTGTATCCCGTTCCCCTATACGCCATCACCCCGTATCCCATTCCCCCTGTACCCCATTCCCTCTGTACCCCATTCCAGATACCCCATTCCCTGTACTCCATTGCCCTGTACCCCATTCACTCTGTACCCCACCCCCGATACCACATTCCCCTGTACCCCATCCCCTGTACCCCATCCCCTGTACCATATTCCCTGTACCCCATTCCCTGTACCCAATCCCCTCTGTACCCAATCCCCTCTGTACCCTATTCCCATGTACCCCATTCCCCTGTACCACATTCCCCTGCACCCAATCCCCGGTACCCCATTCCCTGTACCCCATTCCCCCTGTACCCCATTCCGCTGTACCCAACCCCCTCTGTACCCCATTCCCCTGTACCCAATCCCCATTCCCCTGTGCCCAAGCCCCCCTGTACCCCATTCCCCTGTACCCAATCCCCTGTACCCCATTCCCTGTACCCAATCCCCTGTACCCCATTCTCTGTATCCCATCGCCCCTATATCCCATTCCCCTGTACCCCATACCCCTGTACCCCATTCCCTGTACCCCATTCCCCTGTACGCAATTTCCCTGTACCCCATTACATGTACCCCATTCCCCTGTACCATATTCCCTGTACCATATTCCCTGTACCCCATTCCCTGTACCCAATCCCCCTGTACCCAATCCCCTCTGTACCCAATCCCCTCTGTACCCTATTCCACTGTACCCCATTCCCCTGTACCCCATTCTTCTGCACCCAATCCCCCGGTACCCCATTCCCTGTACCCCATTCCCCTGTACCCCATTCCGCTGTACCCAGTCCCCTCTGTACCCCATTCCCCTGTACCCAATCCCCTGTACCCCATTCCCTGTACCCAATCCCCTGTACCCCATTCTCTGTATCCCATTGCCCATGTACCCCATTCCGCTGTACCCAATCCCCTCTGTACCCCATTCCCTGTACCCCATTCCCCTGTACCCAATCCCCCATGTACCACATTCCCCTGTACCCAATCCCCCTGTACCCCATTCTCCTGTACCCCATTCCCCTGTACCTCATTCCCTATGCCCAATCCTATGTACCCCATTCCCCTGTACCTCATTCCCTGTACCCGTCCCCTGAACCCCATCCCATGTACCCCATTCCACTGTACCCCGGTCCCCTATACGCCATTACGCTGTACCCCATTCACCTGCACCCCATTCCCCTATATCCCATTCCCCTGTACCCCATTCCCTGTACCCCATTCTCCTGTACGCAATTTCCCTGTACCCCATTACCTGTACCCCATTCCCCTGTACCCCGCCCATGTACCCCATTCCCCTTGTAGCCCATTCCCCCATGTAACCCATTCCCCCTATACCCCATTCCCCATGTTCCTCATTCCCTGTACCCCATTCCCCACTGTACCCCATCCCCTGTACCCCATTCCCATGTACCCCATTCCCTGTACCTAATTCCCTGTACCCCAGTCCCCCTGAACCCCATCCCCTGTACCCCTTCCCCTGTACACCGTTGCCCTATGCGTCATTACCCTGTATCCCATTCCCTCTGTACCCCATTCCCGGTACCCCGTTCCCTGTACTCCATTGCCCTGTACCCCATTCACTCTGTACCCCATCCCGATACAACATTCCCCTGTACCCCCTTCCCTGTACCCCATTCCCCTGTACCCCATCCCCTGTACCATATTCCCTGTAATCCATTCCCTGTACCCAATCCCCCTGTCCCCAACCCCTCTGTACCCAATCCCACCTGTACCCTATTCCCCTGTACCCCATTCCTCTGTACCCCATTCCCCCTGTGCCCCATTCCCCTGCACCCAATCCCCTGTACCCCATTCTGTTGTACCCAATCCCCTTTGTACCCCATTCCCCTGTACCCAACCCCCGTGTACCCCATTCCTCTGTACCCAATCCCCCTTTACCCCATTCCCTTGTATCCTATTCCACTGTACCCCATTCCCCGTGTACCCCATTCTCCTGCACCCAATCCCCCGGTACCCCATTCCGCTGTACCCAATCCCCTCTGTACCCCATTCCCCTGTACCCAATCCCCATTCCCCTGTGCCCAAGCCCCCCTGTACCCCATTCCCCTGTACCCAATCCCCTGTACCCCGTTCCCTGTACCCAATCCCCTGTACCCCATTCCCTGTACCCAATCCCCTGCACCCCATTCTCTGTATCCCATCGCCCCTATATCCCATTCCCCTGTACCCCATACCCCTGTACCCCATTCCCTGTACCCCATTCCCCTGTATGCAATTTCCCTGTACCCCATTACATGTACCCCATTCCCCTGTACCATATTCCCTGTACCATATTCCCTGTACCCCATTCCCTGTACCCAATCCCCCTGTACCCAATCCCCTCTGTACCCAATCCCCTCTGTACCCTATTCCACTGTACCCCATTCCCCTGTACCCCATTCTTCTGCACCCAATCCCCCGGTACCCCATTCCCTGTACCCCATTCCCCTGTACCCCATTCCGCTGTACCCAGTCCCCTCTGTACCCCATTCCCCTGTACCCAATCCCCTGTACCCCATTCCCTGTACCCAATCCCCTGTACCCCATTCTCTGTATCCCATTGCCCATGTACCCCATTCCGCTGTACCCAATCCCCTCTGTACCCCATTCCCTGTACCCCATTCCCCTGTACCCAATCCCCCATGTACCGCATTCCCCTGTACCCAATCCCCCTGTACCCCATTCTCCTGTACCCCATTCCCCTGTACCTCATTCCCTGTGCCCAATCCTATGTACCCCATTCCCCTGTACCTCATTCCCTGTACCCGTCCCCTGAACCCCATCCCATGTACCCCATTCCACTGTACCCCGGTCCCCTATACGCCATCACGCTATACCCCATTCACCTGCACCCCATTCCCCTATATCCCATTCCCCTGTACCCCATTCCCTGTACCCCATTCTCCTATACGCAATTTCCCTGTACCCCATTACCTGTACCCCATTCCCCTGTACCCCGCCCATGTACCCCATTCCCCTTGTAGCCCATTCCCCCATGTAACCCATTCCCCCTATACCCCATTCCCCATGTTCCTCATTCCCTGTACCCCATTCCCCACTGTACCCCATCCCCTGTACCCCATTCCCATGTACCCCATTCCCTGTACCTAATTCCCTGTACCCCAGTCCCCCTGAACCCCATCCCCTGTACCCCTTCCCCTGTACACCGTTGCCCTATACGTCATTACCCTGTATCCCATTCCCTCTGTACCCCATTCCCGGTACCCCGTTCCCTGTACTCCATTGCCCTGTACCCCATTCACTCTGTACCCCATCCCGATACAACATTCCCCTGTACCCCCTTCCCTGTACCCCATTCCCCTGTACCCCATCCCCTGTACCATATTCCCTGTACCCCATTCCCTGTACCCAATCCCCCTGTCCCCAACCCCTCTGTACCCAATCCCATCTGTACCCTATTCCCCTGTACCCCATTCCTCTGTACCCCATTCCCCCTGTGCCCCATTCCCCTGCACCCAATCCCCTGTACCCCATTATGTTGTACCCAATCCCCTTTGTACCCCATTCCCCTGTACCCAACCCCCGTGTACCCCATTCCTCTGTACCCAATCCCCCTTTACCCCATTCCCTTGTATCCTATTCCACTGTACCCCATTCCCCGTGTACCCCATTCTCCTGCACCCAATCACCCGGTACCCCATTCCGCTGTACCCAATCCCCTCTGTACCCCATTCCCCTGTACCCAATCCCCATTCCCCTGTGCCCAAGCCCCCCTGTACCCCATTCCCCTGTACCCAATCCCCTGTACCCCATTCCCTGTACCCAATCCCCTGTACCCCATTCTCTGTATCCCATTGCCCCTGTACCCCATTCCGCTGTACCCAATCCCCTCTGTAACCCATTCCCTGTACCCCATTCTCCTGAACCCAATCCCCCATGTACCGCATTCCCCTGTACCCAATCCCCCTGTATCCCATTCCCCTGTACCCCATTCCCCTGTACCTCATTCCCTGTGCCCAATCCCATGTACCCCATTCCCCTGTACCTCATTCCCTGTACCCGTCCCTCTGAACCCCATCCCATGTACCCCATTCCACTGTACCCCGGTGCCCTATACACCATTACCCTGTACCCCATCCACCTGCACCCCATTCCCCTATATCCCATTCCCCTGTACCCCATTCCCTGTACCCCATTCCACTGTACGCAATTTCCCTGTACCCCATTACCTGTACCCCATTCCCCTGTACCCCGCCCATGTACCCCATTCCCCTTGTAGCCCATTCCACCATGTAACCCATTCCCCCTATACCCATTCCCCAAGTTCCTCATTCCCTGTACCCCATTCATCACTGTACCCCATCCCCTGTACCCCATTCCCATGTACCCCATTCCCTGTACCTAATTCGCTGTACCCCAGTCCCCCTGACCCCCATCCTCTGTACCCCATTCCCCTGTACACCGTTGCCCTATACATCATTACCCTGTATCCCATTCCCTCTGTACCCCATTCCCGGTACCCCGTTCCCTGTACTCCATTGCCCTGTACCCCATTCACTCTGTACCCCATCCCAATACAACATTCCCCTGTACCCCCTCCCCTGTACCCCATTCCCCTGTACCCCATCCCCTGTACCATATTCCCTGTACCCCATTCCCTGTACCCAATCCCCCTGTCCCCAACCCCTCTGTACCCAATCCCCTCTGTACCCTATTCCCCTGTACCCCATTCCTCTGTACCCCATTCCCCCTGTACCCCATTCCCCTGCACCCAATCCCCCTGTACCCCATTCTGCTGTACCCAATCCCCTTTGTACCCCATTCCCCTGTACCCAACCCCCATGTACCCCATTCCTCTGTACCCAATCCCCCTTTACCCCATTCCCTTGTATCCTATTCCCCTGCACCCCATTCCCCGTGTACCCCATTCTCCTGTACCCAATCACCCTGCACCCCATTCCCCCTGTACCCCATTCCGTTGTACCCAATCCTCTCTGTACCCCATTCCCCTGTACCCCATTCCTCTGTACCTCATTCCATGTGCCCAATCCCCTGTACCCCACCCCCCTGTACCTCTTTCCCTGTACCCCAGTCCCCCTGAACCCCATCCCCTGTACCCCGTTTCCCCTGTACCCCGTTCCTCTATACGCCATTACCCTGTATCCCATTCCCTCTGAACCCCATTCCTGGTACCCCATTCCCTATTCTCCATTGCACTGTACCCCATTAACTCTGTACCCCATCCCCGATACCGCATTCCCCTGTATCCCATCTCCTGTACCCCATTCCCTGTACCCAATCCCCTGTACCCAATCCCCTCTGTACCCAATCCCCTCTGTACCCTATTCCCCTGTACCCCATTCCGCTGTACCCCATGCCCCTGCACCCAATCCCCGGTACCTCATTCCCCCTGTACCCCATTCCGCTGCACCCAATCCCCTCTGTACCCCATTCCCCTGTACACAATCCCCATGAACCCATTCCCCTGTACCCAAGCCCCCTGTACCCCATTCCCCTGTACCCTATCCCCCTTTACCCAATTCCCTTGTATCCTATTCCCCTGTACCCCATTCCCCTGTACCCAATCACCCTGTACCCCATTTCTCCTTTACCCCATTCCACTGTACCCAATCCCCTCTGTGCCCCATTCCCCTGTACCCCATTCCTCTGTACCTCATTCTCTGTGCCCAATCCCCTGTACCCCATCCCCCTGTACCTCATTCCCTGTACCCCAGTCCCCCTGAACCCCATGTCCTGTATCCCGTTCCCCTATACGCCATTACCCTGTATCCCATTCCCTCTGTACCCCATTCCCTCTGTACCCCATTCTCGGTACCTCATTCCCTGTACTCCATTGCCCTGTACCCCATTCACTCTGTACCCCACCCCCGATACCATATTCCCCTGTACCCCATCCCCTGTAACATATTCTCTGTACCCCATTCCGTGTACCCAATCCCCCTGTACCCAACCCCCTCTGTACCCAATCCCCTTTGTACCCTATTCCCATGTACCCCATTCCCCTGTACCACATTCCCCTGCACCCATTCCCCGGTACCCCATTCCCTGTACCCCATTCCCCCTGTACCCCATTCCGCTGTACCCAATCCCCTCTGTACCCCATTCCCCTGTACCCAATCCCCATTCCCCTGTGCCCAAGCCCCCCCTGTACCCCATTCCCCTGTACCCAATCCCCTGTACCCCATTCCCTGTACCCAATCCCCTGTACCCCATTCTCTGTATCCCATCGCCTCTATATCCCATTCCCCTGTACCCCATACCCCTGTACCGCATTCCCTTTACCCCATTCCCCTGTACGCAATTTCCCTGTACCCCATTACATGTACCCCATTCCCCTGTACCCCGCCCATGTACCCCATTCCCCTTGTAGCCCATTCCCCCATGTGACCCATTCCCCCTATACCCCATTCCCCATGTTCCTCATTCCATGTACCCCATTCCCCACTGTACCCCATCCCCCTGTACCCCATCCCCATGTACCCCATTCCCTGTACCTAATTCCCTGTACCCCAGTCCCCCTGAACCCCATCCACTGTACCCCATTCCCCTGTACACCGTTGCCCTATACGTCATTACCCTGTATCCCATTCCCTCTGTACCCCATTCCCGGTACCCCATTCCCTGTACTCCATTGTCCTGTACCCCATTCACTCTGTACCCCATCCCGATACAACATTCCCCTGTACCCCCTCCCCTGTACCCCAATCCCCTGTACCCTATCCCCTGTACCATATTCCCTGTACCCCATTCCCTGTACCCAATCCCCCTGTCCCCAACCCCTCTGTACCCAATCCCCTCTGTACCCTATTCCCCTGTACCCCATTCCTCTGTACCCCATTCCCCCTGTACCCCATTCCCCTGCACCCAATCCCCCTGTACCCCATTCTGCTGTACCAATCCCCTTTGTACCCCATTCCCCTGTACCCAACCCCCATGTACCCCATTCCTCTGTACCCAATCCCCCCTTTACCCCATTCCCTTGTATCATATTCCCCTGTACCCCATTCCCCTGTACCCCATTCCTCTGTACCCAATCACCATGTACCCCATTCCCCCTGTACCCCATTCCGCTGTACCCAATCCTCTCTGTACCCCATTCCCCTGTACCTCATTCCTCTGTACCTCATTCCATGTGCCCAATCCCCTGTACCCCAATCCCCTGTACCTCATTCCCTGTACCCCAGTCCCCCTGAACCCCATCCCCTGTACCCCGTTTCCCCTGTACCCCGTTCCCCTATACGCCGTTACCCTGTATCCCATTCCCTCTGTACCCCATTCCCTCTGTACCCCATTCCCTGTACTTCATTGCCCTGTACCCCATTCACTCTGTACCCCACCCCCGATACCACATTCCCCTGTACCCCATCCCCTGTACCATATTCCCTGTACCATATTCCCTGTACCCCATTTCCTGTACCCAATCCCCCTGTACCCAATCCCCTCTGTACCCTATTCCACTGTACCCCATTCCCCTGTACCCCATTCCTCTGCACCCAATCACCCGGTACCCCATTCCCTGTTCCCCATTCCCCCTGTACCCCATTCCGCTGTACCCAATCCCCTCTGTACCCCATTCCCCTGTACCCAATCCCCATTCCCCTGTGCCCAAGCCCCCCTGTACCCCATTCCCCTGTACCCAATCCCCTGTACCCCATTCCCTGTACCCAATCCCCTGTACCCCATTCTCTGTATCCCATTGCCCATGTACCCCATTCCGCTGTACCCAATCCCCTCTGTACCCCATTCCCTGTACCCCATTCCCCTGTACCCAATCTCCCATGTACCGCATTCCCCTGTACCCAATCCCCCTGTACCCCATTCTCCTGTACCCCATTCCCCTGTACCTCATTCCCTGTGCCCAATCCCATGTACCCCATTCCCCTGTACCTCATTCCCTGTACCCGTCCCCCTGAACCCCATCCCATGTACCCCATTCCACTGTACCCTGGTCCCCTATACGCCATTACGCTGTACCCCATTCACCTGCACCCCGTTCCCCTATATCCCATTCCCCTGTACCCCATTCCCTGTACCCCATTCTCCTGTACGCAATTTCCCTGTACCCCATTACCTGTACCCCATTCCCCTGTACCCCGCCCATGTACCCCATTCCCCTTGTAGCCCATTCCCCCATGTAACCCATTCCCCCTATACCCCATTCCCCATGTTCCTCATTCCCTGTACCCCATTCCCCACTGTACCCCATCCCCTGTACCCCATTCCCATGTACCCCATTCCCTGTACCTAATTCCCTGTACCCCAGTCCCCCTGAACCCCATCCCCTGTACCCCTTCCCCTGTACACCGTTGCCCTATGCGTCATTACCCTGTATCCCATTCCCTCTGTACCCCATTCCCGGTACCCCGTTCCCTGTACTCCATTGCCCTGTACCCCATTCACTCTGTACCCCATCCCGATACAACATTCCCCTGTACCCCCTTCCCTGTACCCCATTCCCCTGTACCCCATCCCCTGTACCATATTCCCTGTACCCCATTCCCTGTACCCAATCCCCCTGTCCCCAACCCCTCTGTACCCAATCCCATCTGTACCCTATTCCCCTGTACCCCATTCCTCTGTACCCCATTCCCCCTGTGCCCCATTCCCCTGCACCCAATCCCCTGTACCCCATTCTGTTGTACCCAATCCCCTTTGTACCCCATTCCCCTGTACCCAACCCCCGTGTACCCCATTCCTCTGTACCCAATCCCCCTTTACCCCATTCCCTTGTATCCTATTCCACTGTACCCCATTCCCCGTGTACCCCATTCTCCTGCACCCAATCCCCCGGTACCCCATTCCGCTGTACCCAATCCCCTCTGTACCCCATTCCCCTGTACCCAATCCCCATTCCCCTGTGCCCAAGCCCCCCTGTACCCCATTCCCCTGTACCCAATCCCCTGTACCCCGTTCCCTGTACCCAATCCCCTGTACCCCATTCCCTGTACCCAATCCCCTGCACCCCATTCTCTGTATCCCATCGCCCCTATATCCCATTCCCCTGTACCCCATACCCCTGTACCCCATTCCCTGTACCCCATTCCCCTGTATGCAATTTCCCTGTACCCCATTACATGTACCCCATTCCCCTGTACCATATTCCCTGTACCATATTCCCTGTACCCCATTCCCTGTACCCAATCCCCCTGTACCCAATCCCCTCTGTACCCAATCCCCTCTGTACCCTATTCCACTGTACCCCATTCCCCTGTACCCCATTCTTCTGCACCCAATCCCCCGGTACCCCATTCCCTGTACCCCATTCCCCTGTACCCCATTCCGCTGTACCCAGTCCCCTCTGTACCCCATTCCCCTGTACCCAATCCCCTGTACCCCATTCCCTGTACCCAATCCCCTGTACCCCATTCTCTGTATCCCATTGCCCATGTACCCCATTCCGCTGTACCCAATCCCCTCTGTACCCCATTCCCTGTACCCCATTCCCCTATACCCAATCCCCCATGTATCGCATTCCCCTGTACCCAATCCCCCTGTACCCCATTCTCCTGTACCCCATTCCCCTGTACCTCATTCCCTGTGCCCAATCCTATGTACCCCATTCCCCTGTACCTCATTCCCTGTACCCGTCCCCTGAACCCCATCCCATGTACCCCATTCCACTGTACCCCGGTCCCCTATACGCCATCACGCTATACCCCATTCACCTGCACCCCATTCCCCTATATCCCATTCCCCTGTACCCCATTCCCTGTACCCCATTCTCCTATACGCAATTTCCCTGTACCCCATTACCTGTACCCCCATTCCCCTGTTCCCCGCCCATGTACCCCATTCCCCTTGTAGCCCATTCCCCCATGTAACCCATTCCCCCTATACCCCATTCCCCATGTTCCTCATTCCCTGTACCCCATTCCCCACTGTACCCCATCCCCTGTACCCCATTCCCATGTACCCCATTCCCTGTACCTAATTCCCTGTACCCCAGTCCCCCTGAACCCCATCCCCTGTACCCCTTCCCCTGTACACCGTTGCCCTATACGTCATTACCCTGTATCCCATTCCCTCTGTACCCCATTCCCGGTACCCCGTTCCCTGTACTCCATTGCCCTGTACCCCATTCACTCTGTACCCCATCCCGATACAACATTCCCCTGTACCCCCTTCCCTGTACCCCATTCCCCTGTACCCCATCCCCTGTACCATATTCCCTGTACCCCATTCCCTGTACCCAATCCCCCTGTCCCCAACCCCTCTGTACCCAATCCCATCTGTACCCTATTCCCCTGTACCCCATTCCTCTGTACCCCATTCCCCCTGTGCCCCATTCCCCTGCACCCAATCCCCTGTACCCCATTATGTTGTACCCAATCCCCTTTGTACCCCCATTCCCCTGTACCCAACCCCCGTGTACCCCATTCCTCTGTACCCAATCCCCCTTTACCCCATTCCCTTGTATCCTATTCCACTGTACCCCATTCCCCGTGTACCCCATTCTCCTGCACCCAATCACCCGGTACCCCATTCCGCTGTACCCAATCCCCTCTGTAACCCATTCCCCTGTACCCAATCCCCATTCCCCTGTGCCCAAGCCCCCCTGTACCCCATTCCCCTGTACCCAATCCCCTGTACCCCATTCCCTGTACCCAATCCCCTGTACCCCATTCTCTGTATCCCATTGCCCCTGTACCCCATTCCGCTGTACCCAATCCCCTCTGTAACCCATTCCCTGTACCCCATTCTCCTGAACCCAATCCCCCATGTACCGCATTCCCCTGTACCCAATCCCCCTGTATCCCATTCCCCTGTACCCCATTCCCCTGTACCTCATTCCCTGTGCCCAATCCCATGTACCCCATTCCCCTGTACCTCATTCCCTGTACCCGTCCCTCTGAACCCCATCCCATGTACCCCATTCCACTGTACCCCGGTGCCCTATACACCATTACCCTGTACCCCATCCACCTGCACCCCATTCCCCTATATCCCATTCCCCTGTACCCCATTCCCTGTACCCCATTCCACTGTACGCAATTTCCCTGTACCCCATTACCTGTACCCCATTCCCCTGTACCCCGCCCATGTACCCCATTCCCCTTGTAGCCCATTCCACCATGTAACCCATTCCCCCTATACCCATTCCCCAAGTTCCTCATTCCCTGTACCCCATTCATCACTGTACCCCATCCCCTGTACCCCATTCCCATGTACCCCATTCCCTGTACCTAATTCGCTGTACCCCAGTCCCCCCTGACCCCCATCCTCTGTACCCCATTCCCCTGTACACCGTTGCCCTATACATCATTACCCTGTATCCCATTCCCTCTGTACCCCATTCCCGGTACCCCGTTCCCTGTACTCCATTGCCCTGTACCCCATTCACTCTGTACCCCATCCCAATACAACATTCCCCTGTACCCCCTCCCCTGTACCCCATTCCCCTGTACCCCATCCCCTGTACCATATTCCCTGTACCCCATTCCCTGTACCCAATCCCCCTGTCCCCAACCCCTCTGTACCCAATCCCCTCTGTACCCTATTCACCTGTACCCCATTCCTCTGTACCCCATTCCCCCTGTACCCCATTCCCCTGCACCCAATCCCCCTGTACCCCATTCTGCTGTACCCAATCCCCTTTGTACCCCATTCCCCTGTACCCAACCCCCATGTACCCCATTCCTCTGTACCCAATCCCCCTTTACCCCATTCCCTTGTATCCTATTCCCCTGCACCCCATTCCCCGTGTACCCCATTCTCCTGTACCCAATCACCCTGCACCCCATTCCCCCTGTACCCCATTCCGTTGTACCCAATCCTCTCTGTACCCCATTCCCCTGTACCCCATTCCTCTGTACCTCATTCCATGTGCCCAATCCCCTGTACCCCACCCCCCTGTACCTCGTTCCCTGTACCCCAGTCCCCCTGAACCCCATCCCCTGTACCCCGTTTCCCCTGTACCCCGTTCCTCTATACGCCATTACCCTGTATCCCATTCCCTCTGAACCCCATTCCTGGTACCCCATTCCCTATTCTCCATTGCACTGTACCCCATTAACTCTGTACCCCATCCCCGATACCACATTCCCCTGTATCCCATCTCCTGTACCCCATTCCCTGTACCCAATCCCCTGTACCCAATCCCCTCTGTACCCAATCCCCTCTGTACCCTATTCCCCTGTACCCCATTCCGCTGTACCCCATGCCCCTGCACCCAATCCCCGGTACCTCATTCCCCCTGTACCCCATTCCGCTGCACCCAATCCCCTCTGTACCCCATTCCCCTGTACACAATCCCCATGAACCCATTCCCCTGTACCCAAGCCCCCTGTACCCCATTCCCCTGTACCCTATCCCCCTTTACCCAATTCCCTTGTATCCTATTCCCCTGTACCCCATTCCCCTGTACCCAATCACCCTGTACCCCATTTCTCCTTTACCCCATTCCACTGTACCCAATCCCCTCTGTGCCCCATTCCCCTGTACCCCATTCCTCTGTACCTCATTCCCTGTGCCCAATCCCCTGTACCCCATCCCCCTGTACCTCATTCCCTGTACCCCAGTCCCCCTGAACCCCATGTCCTGTATCCCGTTCCCCTATACGCCATTACCCTGTATCCCATTCCCTCTGTACCCCATTCCCTCTGTACCCCATTCTCGGTACCTCATTCCCTGTACTCCATTGCCCTGTACCCCATTCACTCTGTACCCCACCCCCGATACCATATTCCCCTGTACCCCATCCCCTGTACCCCATCCCCTGTACCATATTCTCTGTACCCCATTCCGTGTACCCAATCCCCCTGTACCCAACCCCCTCTGTACCCAATCCCCTTTGTACCCTATTCCCATGTACCCCATTCCCCTGTACCACATTCCCCTGCACCCATTCCCCGGTACCCCATTCCCTGTACCCCATTCCCCCTGTACCCCATTCCGCTGTACCCAATCCCCTCTGTACCCCATTCCCCTGTACCCAATCCCCATTCCCCTGTGCCCAAGCCCCCCTGTACCCCATTCCCCTGTACCCAATCCCCTGTACCCCATTCCCTGTACCCAATCCCCTGTACCCCATTCTCTGTATCCCATCGCCTCTATATCCCATTCCCCTGTACCCCATACCCCTGTACCGCATTCCCTTTACCCCATTCCCCTGTACGCAATTTCCCTGTACCCCATTACATGTACCCCATTCCCCTGTACCCCGCCCATGTACCCCATTCCCCTTGTAGCCCATTCCCCCATGTGACCCATTCCCCCTATACCCCATTCCCCATGTTCCTCATTCCATGTACCCCATTCCCCACTGTACCCCATCCCCCTGTACCCCATCCCCATGTACCCCATTCCCTGTACCTAATTCCCTGTACCCCAGTCCCCCTGAACCCCATCCACTGTACCCCATTCCCCTGTACACCGTTGCCCTATACGTCATTACCCTGTATCCCATTCCCTCTGTACCCCATTCCCGGTACCCCATTCCCTGTACTCCATTGTCCTGTACCCCATTCACTCTGCACCCCATCCCGATACAACATTCCCCTGTACCCCCTCCCCTGTACCCCAATCCCCTGTACCCTATCCCCTGTACCATATTCCCTGTACCCCATTCCCTGTACCCAATCCCCCTGTCCCCAACCCCTCTGTACCCAATCCCCTCTGTACCCTATTCCCCTGTACCCCATTCCTCTGTACCCCATTCCCCCTGTACCCCATTCCCCTGCACCCAATCCCCCTGTACCCCATTCTGCTGTACCCAATCCCCTTTGTACCCCATTCCCCTGTACCCAACCCCCATGTACCCCATTCCTCTGTACCCAATCCCCCCTTTACCCCATTCCCTTGTATCATATCCCCCTGTACCCCATTCCCCTGTACCCCATTCCTCTGTACCCAATCACCATGTACCCCATTCCCCCTGTACCCCATTCCGCTGTACCCAATCCTCTCTGTACCCCATTCCCCTGTACCCCATTCCTCTGTACCTCATTCCATGTGCCCAATCCCCTGTACCCCAATCCCCTGTACCTCATTCCCTGTACCCCAGTCCCCCTGAACCCCATCCCCTGTACCCCGTTTCCCCTGTACCCCGTTCCCCTATACGCCGTTACCCTGTATCCCATTCCCTCTGTACCCCATTCCCTCTGTACCCCATTCCCTGTACTTCATTGCCCTGTACCCCATTCACTCTGTACCCCACCCCCGATACCACATTCCCCTGTACCCCATCCCCTGTACCATATTCCCTGTACCATATTCCCTGTACCCCATTTCCTGTACCCAATCCCCCTGTACCCAATCCCCTCTGTACCCTATTCCACTGTACCCCATTCCCCTGTACCCCATTCCTCTGCACCCAATCACCCGGTACCCCATTCCCTGTTCCCCATTCCCCCTGTACCCCATTCCGCTGTACCCAATCCCCTCTGTACCCCATTCCCCTGTACCCAATCCCCATTCCCCTGTGCCCAAGCCCCCCTGTACCCCATTCCCCTGTACCCAATCCCCTGTACCCCATTCCCTGTACCCAATCCCCTGTACCCCATTCTCTGTATCCCATTGCCCATGTACCCCATTCCGCTGTACCCAATCCCCTCTGTACCCCATTCCCTGTACCCCATTCCCCTGTACCCAATCTCCCATGTACCGCATTCCCCTGTACCCAATCCCCCTGTACCCCATTCTCCTGTACCCCATTCCCCTGTACCTCATTCCCTGTGCCCAATCCCATGTACCCCATTCCCCTGTACCTCATTCCCTGTCCCCGTCCCCCTGAACCCCATCCCATGTACCCCATTCCACTGTACCCTGGTCCCCTATACGCCATTACGCTGTACCCCATTCACCTGCACCCCGTTCCCCTATATCCCATTCCCCTGTACCCCATTCCCTGTACCCCATTCTCCTGTACGCAATTTCCCTGTACCCCATTACCTGTACCCCATTCCCCTGTACCCCGCCCATGTACCCCATTCCCCTTGTAGCCCATTCCCCCATGTAACCCATTCCCCCTATACCCCATTCCCCATGTTCCTCATTCCCTGTACCCCATTCCCCACTGTACCCCATCCCCTGTACCCCATTCCCATGTACCCCATTCCCTGTACCTAATTCCCTGTACCCCAGTCCCCCTGAACCCCATCCCCTGTACCCCTTTCCCCTGTACACCGTTGCCCTATACGTCATTACCCTGTATCCCATTCCCTCTGTACCCCATTCCTGGTACCCCGTTCCCTGTACTACATTGCCCTGTACCCCATTCACTCTGTACCCCATCCCGATACAACATTCCCCTGTACCCCCTTCCCTGTACCCCATTCCCCTGTACCTCATCCCCTGTACCATATTCCCTGTACCCCATTCCCTGTACCCAATCCCCCTGTCCCCAACCCCTCTGTACCCAATCCCATCTGTACCCTATTCCCCTGTACCCCATTCCTCTGTACCCCATTCCCCCTGTGCCCCATTCCCTTGCACCCAATCCCCTGTACCCCATTCTGCTGTACCCAATCCCCTTTGTACCCCATTCCCCTGTACCCAACCCCCGTGTACCCCATTCCTCTGTACCCAATCCCCCTTTACCCCATTCCCTTATATCCTATTCCACTGTACCCCATCCCCCGTGTACCCCATTCTCCTGCACCCAATCCCCGGTACCCCATTCCCTGTACCCCATTTCCCCCTGTACCCTATTCCCCTGTACCCCACCCATGTACCCCATTCCCCTTGTAGCCCATTCCCCCATGTAACCCATTCCCCCTATACCCCATTCCCCATGTTCCTCATTCCATGTACCCCATTCCCCACTGTACCCCATCCCCCTGTACCCCATCCCCATGTACCCCATTCCCTGTACCTAATTCCCTGTACCCCAGTCCCCCTGAACCCCATCCACTGTACCCCATTCCCCTGTACACCGTTGCCCTATACGTCATTACCCTGTATCCCATTCCCTCTGTACCCCATTCCCGGTACCCCATTCCCTGTACTCCATTGTCCTGTACCCCATTCACTCTGTACCCCATCCCGATACAACATTCCCCTGTACCCAATCCCCCTGTCCCCAACCCCTCTGTACCCAATCCCCTCTGTACCCTATTCCCCTGTACCCCATTCCTCTGTACCCCATTCCCCCGTACCCCATTCCCCTGCACCCAATCCCCCTGTACCCCATTCTGCTGTACCCAATCCCCGTTGTACCCCATTCCCCTGTACCCCATTCCCTGTACCCCATTCCACTGTACGCAATTTCCCTGTACCCCATTACCTGTACCCCATTCCCCTGTACCCCACCCATGTACCCCATTCCCCTTGTATCCCATTCCCCCATGTAACCCATTCCCCCTATACCCATTCCCCAAGTTCCTCATTCCCTGTACCCCATTCATCACTGTACCCCATCCCCTGTACCCCATTCCCATGTACCCCATTCCCTGTACCTAATTCCCTGTACCCCAGTCCCCCTGACCCCCATCCCCTGTACCCCATTCCCCTGTACACCGTTGCCCTATACGTCATTACCCTGTATCCCATTCCCTCTGAACCCCATTCCCGGTACCCCATTCCCTGTACTCCATTGCACTGTACCCCATTCACTCTGTACCCCATCCCGATACAACATTCCCCTGTACCCCCTCCCCTGTACCACATTCCCCTGTACCCCATCCCCTGTACCATATTCCCTGTACCCCATTCCCTGTACCCAATCCCCCTGTACCCAACCCCTCTGTACCCAATCCCCTCTGTACCCTATTCCCCTGTACCCCATTCCGCTGTACCCCATTCCCCTGTACCCCATTCCCCTGCACCCAATCCCCCTGTACCCCATTCTGTTGTACCCAATCCCCTTTGTACCCCATTCCCCTGTACCCAACCCCCATGTACCCCATTCCTCTGTACCCAATCCCCCTTTACCCCATTCCCTTGTATCCTATTCCCCTGCACCCCATTCCCCGTGTACCCCATTCTCCTGTACCCAATCACCCTGCACCCCATCCCCCCTGTACCCCATTCCGTTGTACCCAACCCTCTCTGTACCCCATTCCCCTGTACCCCATTCCTCTGTACCTCATTCCATGTGCCCAATCCCCTGTACCCCATTCCCCTGTACATCTTTCCCTGTACCCCGGTCCCCCTGAACCCCATCCCCTGTACCCCGTTTCCCCTGTACCCCGTTCCCCTATACGCCATTACCCTGTATCCCATTCCCTCTGAACCCCATTCCTGGTACCCCATTCCCTGTACTCCATTGCCCTGTACCCCATTAACTCTGTACCCCATCCCCGATACCGCATTCCCCTGTATCCCATCTCCTGTACCCCATTCCCTGTACCCAATCCCCTGTACCCAATCCCCTCTGTACCCAATCCCCTCTGTACCCTATTCCCCTGTACCCCATTCCGCTGTACCCCATTCCCCTGCACCCAATCCCCGGTACCCCATTTCCCCTGTACCCCATTCCGCTGCACCCAATCCCCTCTGTACCCAATCCCCATGTACCCCATTCCCCTGTACCCAAGCCCCCTGTACCCCATTCCCCTGTACCCTATCCCCCTTTACCAAATTCCCTAGTATCCTATTCCCCTGTACCCCATTCCCCTGTACCCAATCACCCTGTACCCCTTTCTCCTTTACCCCATTCCACTGTACCCAATCCCCTCTGTACCCCATTCCCCTGTACCCCATTCCTCTGTACCTCATTCCCTGTGCCCAATCCCCTGAACCCCATCCCCCTGTATCTCATTCCCTGTACCCCAGTCCCCCTGAACCCCATCCCCTGTATCCCGTTCCCCTATACGCCATCACCCTGTATCCCATTCCCTCTGTACCCCATTCCCTCTGTACCCCATTACAGGTACCCCATTCCCTGTACTCCATTGCCCTGTACCCCATTCACTCTGTACCCCACCCCCGATACCACATTCCCCTGTACCCCATCCCCTGTACCCCATCCCCTGTACCATATTCCCTGTACCCCATTCCCTGTACCCAATCCCCCTGTACCCAATCCCCTCTGTACCCAATCCCCTCTGTACCCTATTCCCATGTACCCCATTCCCCTGTACCCCATTCCCCTGCACCCAATCCCCGGTACCCCATTCCCTGTACCCCATGCCCCCTGTACCCCATTCCTCTGTACCCAATCCCCTCTGTACCCCATTCCCCTGTACCCAATCCCCATTCCCCTGTGCCCAAGCCCCCCTGTACCCATTCCCCTGTACCCAATCCCCTGTACCCCATTCCCCTGTACCCAATCCCCTGTACCCCATTCCCTGTACCCAATCCCCCTGTACCCCATTCTCTGTATCCCATCGCCCCTATATACCATTCCCCTGCACCCCATTCCCCGTGTACCCCATTCTCCTGTACCCAATCACCCTGCACCCCATTCCCCCTGTACCCCATTCCGTTGTACCCAATCCTCTCTGTACCCCATTCCCCTGTACCTCATTCCCTGTGCCCAATCCCATGTACCCCATTCCCCTGTACCTCATTCCCTGTACCCGTCCCTCTGAACCCCATCCCATGTACCCCATTCCACTGTACCCCGGTCCCCTATACACAATTACCCTGTACCCCATCCACCTGCACCCCATTCCCCTATATCCCATTCCCCTGTACCCCATTCCCTGTACCCCATTCCACTGTACGCAATTTCCCTGTACCCCATTACCTGTACCCCATTCCCCTGTACCCCACCCATGTACCCCATTCCCCTTGTAGCCCATTCCCCCATGTAACCCATTCCCTCTATACCCATTCCCCAAGTTCCTCATTCCCTGTACCCCATTCATCACTGTACCCCATCCCCTGTACCCCATTTCCATGTACCCCATTCCCTGTACCTAATTCCCTGTACCCCAGTCCCCCTGACCCCCATCCCCTGTACCCCATTCCCCTGTACACCGTTTCCCTATACGTCATTACCCTGTATCCCATTCCCTCTGAACCCCATTCCCGGTACCCCATTCCCTGTACTCCATTGCACTGTACCCCATTCACTCTGTACCCCATTCCCCTGTACCCCATCCCCTGTACCATATTCCCTGTACCCCATTCCCTGTACCCAATCCCCCTGTCCCCAACCCCTCTGTACCCAATTCCGCTGTACCCCATTCCCCTGTACCCCATTCCCCTGCACCCAATCCCCCTGTACCCCATTCTGTTGTACCCAATCCCCTTTGTACCCCATTCCCCTGTACCCAACCCCCATGTACCCCATTCCTCTGTACCCAATCCCCCTTTACCCCATTCCCTTGTATCCTATTCCCCTGCACCCCATTCCCCGTGTACCCCATTCTCCTGTACCCCATTCCCATGTACCCCATTCCCTGTACCTAATTCCCTGTACCCCAGTCCCCCTGAACCCCATCCCCTGTACCCCTTTCCCCTGTACACCGTTGCCCTATACGTCATTACCCTGTATCCCATTCCCTCTGTACCCCATTCCTGGTACCCCGTTCCCTGTACTACATTGCCCTGTACCCCATTCACTCTGTACCCCATCCCGATACAACATTCCCCTGTACCCCCTTCCCTGTACCCCATTCCCCTGTACCTCATCCCCTGTACCATATTCCCTGTACCCCATTCCCTGTACCCAATCCCCCTGTCCCCAACCCCTCTGTACCCAATCCCATCTGTACCCTATTCCCCTGTACCCCATTCCTCTGTACCCCATTCCCCCTGTGCCCCATTCCCTTGCACCCAATCCCCTGTACCCCATTCTGCTGTACCCAATCCCCTTTGTACCCCATTCCCCTGTACCCAACCCCCGTGTACCCCATTCCTCTGTACCCAATCCCCCTTTACCCCATTCCCTTATATCCTATTCCACTGTACCCCATCCCCCGTGTACCCCATTCTCCTGCACCCAATCCCCGGTACCCCATTCCCTGTACCCCATTTCCCCCTGTACCCTATTCCCCTGTACCCCACCCATGTACCCCATTCCCCTTGTAGCCCATTCCCCCATGTAACCCATTCCCCCTATACCCCATTCCCCATGTTCCTCATTCCATGTACCCCATTCCCCACTGTACCCCATCCCCCTGTACCCCATCCCCATGTACCCCATTCCCTGTACCTAATTCCCTGTACCCCAGTCCCCCTGAACCCCATCCACTGTACCCCATTCCCCTGTACACCGTTGCCCTATACGTCATTACCCTGTATCCCATTCCCTCTGTACCCCATTCCCGGTACCCCATTCCCTGTACTCCATTGTCCTGTACCCCATTCACTCTGTACCCCATCCCGATACAACATTCCCCTGTACCCAATCCCCCTGTCCCCAACCCCTCTGTACCCAATCCCCTCTGTACCCTATTCCCCTGTACCCCATTCCTCTGTACCCCATTCCCCCGTACCCCATTCCCCTGCACCCAATCCCCCTGTACCCCATTCTGCTGTACCCAATCCCCGTTGTACCCCATTCCCCTGTACCCCATTCCCTGTACCCCATTCCACTGTACGCAATTTCCCTGTACCCCATTACCTGTACCCCATTCCCCTGTACCCCACCCATGTACCCCATTCCCCTTGTATCCCATTCCCCCATGTAACCCATTCCCCCTATACCCATTCCCCAAGTTCCTCATTCCCTGTACCCCATTCATCACTGTACCCCATCCCCTGTACCCCATTCCCATGTACCCCATTCCCTGTACCTAATTCCCTGTACCCCAGTCCCCCTGACCCCCATCCCCTGTACCCCATTCCCCTGTACACCGTTGCCCTATACGTCATTACCCTGTATCCCATTCCCTCTGAACCCCATTCCCGGTACCCCATTCCCTGTACTCCATTGCACTGTACCCCATTCACTCTGTACCCCATCCCGATACAACATTCCCCTGTACCCCCTCCCCTGTACCACATTCCCCTGTACCCCATCCCCTGTACCATATTCCCTGTACCCCATTCCCTGTACCCAATCCCCCTGTACCCAACCCCTCTGTACCCAATCCCCTCTGTACCCTATTCCCCTGTACCCCATTCCGCTGTACCCCATTCCCCTGTACCCCATTCCCCTGCACCCAATCCCCCTGTACCCCATTCTGTTGTACCCAATCCCCTTTGTACCCCATTCCCCTGTACCCAACCCCCATGTACCCCATTCCTCTGTACCCAATCCCCCTTTACCCCATTCCCTTGTATCCTATTCCCCTGCACCCCATTCCCCGTGTACCCCATTCTCCTGTACCCAATCACCCTGCACCCCATCCCCCCTGTACCCCATTCCGTTGTACCCAACCCTCTCTGTACCCCATTCCCCTGTACCCCATTCCTCTGTACCTCATTCCATGTGCCCAATCCCCTGTACCCCATTCCCCTGTACATCTTTCCCTGTACCCCGGTCCCCCTGAACCCCATCCCCTGTACCCCGTTTCCCCTGTACCCCGTTCCCCTATACGCCATTACCCTGTATCCCATTCCCTCTGAACCCCATTCCTGGTACCCCATTCCCTGTACTCCATTGCCCTGTACCCCATTAACTCTGTACCCCATCCCCGATACCGCATTCCCCTGTATCCCATCTCCTGTACCCCATTCCCTGTACCCAATCCCCTGTACCCAATCCCCTCTGTACCCAATCCCCTCTGTACCCTATTCCCCTGTACCCCATTCCGCTGTACCCCATTCCCCTGCACCCAATCCCCGGTACCCCATTTCCCCTGTACCCCATTCCGCTGCACCCAATCCCCTCTGTACCCAATCCCCATGTACCCCATTCCCCTGTACCCAAGCCCCCTGTACCCCATTCCCCTGTACCCTATCCCCCTTTACCAAATTCCCTAGTATCCTATTCCCCTGTACCCCATTCCCCTGTACCCAATCACCCTGTACCCCTTTCTCCTTTACCCCATTCCACTGTACCCAATCCCCTCTGTACCCCATTCCCCTGTACCCCATTCCTCTGTACCTCATTCCCTGTGCCCAATCCCCTGAACCCCATCCCCCTGTATCTCATTCCCTGTACCCCAGTCCCCCTGAACCCCATCCCCTGTATCCCGTTCCCCTATACGCCATCACCCTGTATCCCATTCCCTCTGTACCCCATTCCCTCTGTACCCCATTACAGGTACCCCATTCCCTGTACTCCATTGCCCTGTACCCCATTCACTCTGTACCCCACCCCCGATACCACATTCCCCTGTACCCCATCCCCTGTACCCCATCCCCTGTACCATATTCCCTGTACCCCATTCCCTGTACCCAATCCCCCTGTACCCAATCCCCTCTGTACCCAATCCCCTCTGTACCCTATTCCCATGTACCCCATTCCCCTGTACCCCATTCCCCTGCACCCAATCCCCGGTACCCCATTCCCTGTACCCCATGCCCCCTGTACCCCATTCCTCTGTACCCAATCCCCTCTGTACCCCATTCCCCTGTACCCAATCCCCATTCCCCTGTGCCCAAGCCCCCCTGTACCCATTCCCCTGTACCCAATCCCCTGTACCCCATTCCCCTGTACCCAATCCCCTGTACCCCATTCCCTGTACCCAATCCCCCTGTACCCCATTCTCTGTATCCCATCGCCCCTATATACCATTCCCCTGCACCCCATTCCCCGTGTACCCCATTCTCCTGTACCCAATCACCCTGCACCCCATTCCCCCTGTACCCCATTCCGTTGTACCCAATCCTCTCTGTACCCCATTCCCCTGTACCTCATTCCCTGTGCCCAATCCCATGTACCCCATTCCCCTGTACCTCATTCCCTGTACCCGTCCCTCTGAACCCCATCCCATGTACCCCATTCCACTGTACCCCGGTCCCCTATACACAATTACCCTGTACCCCATCCACCTGCACCCCATTCCCCTATATCCCATTCCCCTGTACCCCATTCCCTGTACCCCATTCCACTGTACGCAATTTCCCTGTACCCCATTACCTGTACCCCATTCCCCTGTACCCCACCCATGTACCCCATTCCCCTTGTAGCCCATTCCCCCATGTAACCCATTCCCTCTATACCCATTCCCCAAGTTCCTCATTCCCTGTACCCCATTCATCACTGTACCCCATCCCCTGTACCCCATTTCCATGTACCCCATTCCCTGTACCTAATTCCCTGTACCCCAGTCCCCCTGACCCCCATCCCCTGTACCCCATTCCCCTGTACACCGTTGCCCTATACGTCATTACCCTGTATCCCATTCCCTCTGAACCCCATTCCCGGTACCCCATTCCCTGTACTCCATTGCACTGTACCCCATTCACTCTGTACCCCATTCCCCTGTACCCCATCCCCTGTACCATATTCCCTGTACCCCATTCCCTGTACCCAATCCCCCTGTCCCCAACCCCTCTGTACCCAATTCCGCTGTACCCCATTCCCCTGTACCCCATTCTCCTGCACCCAATCCCCCTGTACCCCATTCTGTTGTACCCAATCCCCTTTGTACCCCATTCCCCTGTACCCAACCCCCATGTACCCCATTCCTCTGTACCCAATCCCCCTTTACCCCATTCCCTTGTATCCTATTCCCCTGCACCCCATTCCCCGTGTACCCCATTCTCCTGTACCCAATCACCCTGCACCCCATTCCCCCTGTACCCCATTCCGTTGTACCCAACCCTCTCTGTACCCCATTCCCCTGTACCCCATTCCTCTGTACCTCATTCCATGTGCCCAATCCCCTGTACCCCATTCCCCTGTACATCTTTCCCTGTACCCCGGTCCCCCTGAACCCCATCCCCTGTACCCCGTTTCCCCTGTACCCCGTTCCCCTATACGCCATTACCCTGTATCCCATTCCCTCTGAACCCCATTCCTGGTACCCCATTCCCTGTACTCCATTGCCCTGTACCCCATTAACTCTGTACCCCATCCCCGATACCGCATTCCCCTGTATCCCATCTCCTGTACCCCATTCCCTGTACCCAATCCCCTGTACCCAATCCCCTCTGTACCCAATCCCCTCTGTACCCTATTCCCCTGTACCCCATTCCGCTGTACCCCATTCCCCTGCACCCAATCCCCGGTACCCCATTCCCCCTGTACCCCATTCCGCTGCACCCAATCCCCTCTGTACCCAATCCCCATGTACCCCATTCCCCTGTACCCAAGCCCCCTGTACCCCATTCCCCTGTACCCTATCCCCCTTTGCCCAATTCCCTAGTATCCTATTCCCCTGTACCCCATTCCCCTGTACCCAATCACCCTGTACCCCTTTCTCCTTTACCCCATTCCACTGTACCCAATCCCCTCTGTACCCCATTCCCCTGTACCCCATTCCTCTGTACCTCATTCCCTGTGCCCAATCCCCTGAACCCCATCCCCCTGTACCTCATTCCCTGTACCCCAGTCCCCCTGAACCCCATCCCCTGTATCCCGTTCCCCTATACGCCATCACCCTGTATCCCATTCCCTCTGTACCCCATTCCCTCTGTACCCCATTCCAGGTACCCCATTCCCTGTACTCCATTGCCCTGTACCCCATTCACTCTGTACCCCACCCCCGATACCACATTCCCCTGTACCCCATCCCCTGTACCCCATCCCCTGTACCATATTCCCTGTACCCCATTCCCTGTACCCAATCCCCCTGTACCCAATCCCCTCTGTACCCAATCCCCTCTGTACCCTATTCCCATGTACCCCATTCCCCTGTACCCCATTCCCCTGCACCCAATCCCCGGTACCCCATTCCCTGTACCCCATTCCCCCTGTACCCCATTCCTCTGTACCCAATCCCCTCTGTACCCCATTCCCCTGTACCCAATCCCCATTCCCCTGTGCCCAAGCCCCCCTGTACCCCATTCCCCTGTACCCAATCCCCTGTACCCCATTCCCTGTACCCAATCCCCTGTACCCCATTCTCTGTATCTCTTCGCCCCTATATCCCATTCCCCTGTACCCCATACCCCTGTACCCCATTCCCTGTACCCCATTCCCCTGTACGAAATTTCCCTGTACCCCATTCCCCTGTACCCCACCCATGTACCCCATTCCCCTTGTAGCCCATTCCCCCATGTAACCCATTCCCCCTATACCCCATTCCCCATGTTCCTCATTCCATGTACCCCATTCCCCACTGTACCCCATCCCCCTGTACCCCATCCCCATGTACCCCATTCCCTGTACCTAATTCCCTGTACCCCAGTCCCCCTGAACCCCATCCACTGTACCCCATTCCCCTGTACACCGTTGCCCTATACGTCATTACCCTGTATCCCATTCCCTCTGTACCCCATTCCCGATACCCCATTCCCTGTACTCCATTGTCCTGTACCCCATTCACTCTGTACCCCATCCCGATACAACATTCCCCTGTACCCAATCCCCCTGTCCCCAACCCCTCTGTACCCAATCCCCTCTGTACCCTATTCCCCTGTACCCCATTCCTCTGTACCCCATTCCCCCGTACCCCATTCCCCTGCACCCAATCCCCCTGTACCCCATTCTGCTGTACCCAATCCCCTTTGTACCCCATTCCCCTGTACCCCATTCCCTGTACCCCATTCCACTGTACGCAATTTCCCTGTACCCCATTACCTGTACCCCATTCCCCTGTACCCCACCCATGTACCCCATTCCCCTTGTAGCCCATTCCCCCATGTAACCCATTCCGTCTATACCCATTCCCCAAGTTCCTCATTCCCTGTACCCCATTCATCACTGTACCCCATCCCCTGTACCCCATTTCCATGTACCCCATTCCCTGTACCCAATTCCCTGTACCCCAGTCCCCCTGACCCCCATCCCCTGTACCCCATTCCCCTGTACACCGTTGCCCTATACGTCATTACCCTGTATCCCATTCCCTCTGAACCCCATTCCCGGTACCCCATTCCCTGTACTCCATTGCACTGTACCCCATTCACTCTGTACCCCATCCCGATACAGCATTCCCCTGTACCCCCTCCCCTGTACCCCATTCCCCTGTACCCCATCCCCTGTACCATATTCCCTGTACCCCATTCCCTGTACCCAATCCCCCTGTCCCCAACCCCTCTGTACCCAATCCCCTCTGTACCCTATTCCCCTGTACCCCATTCCGCTGTACCCCATTCCCCTGTACCCCATTCCCCTGCACCCAATCCCCCTGTACCCCATTCTGTTGTACCCAATCCCCTTTGTACCCCATTCCCCTGTACCCAACCCCCATGTACACCATTCCTCTGTACCCAATCCCCCTTTACCCCATTCCCTTGTATCCTATTCCCCTGCACCCCATTCCCCGTGTACCCCATTCTCCTGTACCCAATCACCCTGCACCCCATCCCCCCTGTACCCCATTCCGTTGTACCCAACCCTCTCTGTACCCCATTCCCCTGTACCCCATTCCTCTGTACCTCATTCCATGTGCCCAATCCCCTGTACCCCATTCCCCTGTACATCTTTCCCTGTACCCCGGTCCCCCTGAACCCCATCCCCTGTACCCCGTTTCCCCTGTACCCCGTTCCCCTATACGCCATTACCCTGTATCCCATTCCCTCTGAACCCCATTCCTGGTACCCCATTCCCTGTACTCCATTGCCCTGTACCCCATTAACTCTGTACCCCATCCCCGATACCGCATTCCCCTGTATCCCATCTCCTGTACCCCATTCCCTGTACCCAATCCCCTGTACCCAATCCCCTCTGTACCCAATCCCCTCTGTACCCTATTCCCCTGTACCCCATTCCGCTGTACCCCATTCCCCTGCACCCAATCCCCGGTACCCCATTCCCCCTGTACCCCATTCCGCTGCACCCAATCCCCTCTGTACCCAATCCCCATGTACCCCATTCCCCTGTACCCAAGCCCCCTGTACCCCATTCCCCTGTACCCTATCCCCCTTTGCCCAATTCCCTAGTATCCTATTCCCCTGTACCCCATTCCCCTGTACCCAATCACCCTGTACCCCTTTCTCCTTTACCCCATTCCACTGTACCCAATCCCCTCTGTACCCCATTCCCCTGTACCCCATTCCTCTGTACCTCATTCCCTGTGCCCAATCCCCTGAACCCCATCCCCCTGTACCTCATTCCCTGTACCCCAGTCCCCCTGAACCCCATCCCCTGTATCCCGTTCCCCTATACGCCATCACCCTGTATCCCATTCCCTCTGTACCCCATTCCCTCTGTACCCCATTCCAGGTACCCCATTCCCTGTACTCCATTGCCCTGTACCCCATTCACTCTGTACCCCACCCCCGATACCACATTCCCCTGTACCCCATCCCCTGTACCCCATCCCCTGTACCATATTCCCTGTACCCCATTCCCTGTACCCAATCCCCCTGTACCCAATCCCCTCTGTACCCAATCCCCTCTGTACCCTATTCCCATGTACCCCATTCCCCTGTACCCCATTCCCCTGCACCCAATCCCCGGTACCCCATTCCCTGTACCCCATTCCCCCTGTACCCCATTCCTCTGTACCCAATCCCCTCTGTACCCCATTCCCCTGTACCCAATCCCCATTCCCCTGTGCCCAAGCCCCCCTGTACCCCATTCCCCTGTACCCAATCCCCTGTACCCCATTCCCTGTACCCAATCCCCTGTACCCCATTCTCTGTATCCCATCGCCCCTATATCCCATTCCCCTGTACCCCATACCCCTGTATCCCATTCCCTGTACCCCATTCCCCTGTACGCAATTTCCCTGTACCCCATTCCCCTGTACCCCACCCATGTACCCCATTCCCCTTGTAGCCCATTCCCCCATGTAACCCATTCCCCCTATACCCCATTCCCCATGTTCCTCATTCCATGTACCCCATTCCCCACTGTACCCCATCCCCCTGTACCCCATCCCCATGTACCCCATTCCCTGTACCTAATTCCCTGTACCCCAGTCCCCCTGAACCCCATCCACTGTATCCCATTCCCCTGTACACCGTTGCCCTATACGTCATTACCCTGTATCCCATTCCCTCTGTACCCCATTCCCGGTACCCCATTCCCTGTACTCCATTGTCCTGTACCCCATTCACTCTGTACCCCATCCCGATACAACATTCCCCTGTACCCAATCCCCCTGTCCCCAACCCCTCTGTACCCAATCCCCTCTGTACCCTATTCCCCTGTACCCCATTCCTCTGTACCCCATTCCCCCGTACCCCATTCCCCTGCACCCAATCCCCCTGTACCCCATTCTGCTGTACCCAATCCCCTTTGTACCCCATTCCCCTGTACCCAACCCCGTGTACCCCATTCCTCTGTACCCAATCCCCCTTTACCCCATTCCCTTGTATCCTATTCCCCTGTACCCCATTCCCCTGTACCCCATTCCCCTGTACCCAATCACCCTGTACCCCATTCTCCCTGTACCCCATTCCGCTGTACCCAATCCTCTCTGTACCCCATTCCCCTGTACCACATTCCTCTGTACCTCATTCCATGTGCCCAATCCCCTGTACCTAATCCCTGTACCCCAGTCCCCCTGACCCCCATCCCCTGTACCCCATTCCCCTGTACACCGTTGCCCTATACGTCATTACCCTGTATCCCATTCCCTCTGAACCCCATTCCCGGTACCCCATTCCCTGTACTCCATTGCACTGTACCCCATTCACCCTGTACCCCATCCCCTGTACCATATTCCCTGTACCCCATTACCTGTACCCAATCCCCCTGTACCCAATCCCCTCTGTACCCAATCCCCTCTGTACCCTATTCCCCTGTACCTCATTCCCCTGTACCCCATTCCCCTGCACCCAATCCCCGGTACCCCATTCCCCCTGTACCCCATTCCTCTGCACCCAATCCCCTCTGTACCCCATTCCCCTGTACCCAATCCCCATGTACCCCATTCCCCTGTACCCAAGCCCCCTTGTACCCCATTCCCATGTACCCTATCCCCCTTTACCCAATTCCCTTGTATCCTATTCCCCTGTACCCCATTCCCCTGTACCCAATCACCCTGTACCCCATTTCCCCTTTACCCCATTCCACTGTACCCAATCCCATCTGTACCACATTCCTCTGTACCCCATTCCTCTGTACCTCATTCCCTGTGCCCAATCCCCTGTACCCCATCCCCTGTACCTCATTCCCTGTACCCCAGTCCCCCTGAACCCCATCCACTGTACCCCGTTTCTCCTGTACCCCGCTCCCCTATACGCCATTACCCTGTATCCCATTCCCTCTGTACCCCATTCCCTCTGTACCCCATTCCCGGTACCCCATTCCCTGTACTCCATTGCCATGTACCCCATTCACTCTGTACCCCACCCCGATACCACATTCCCCTGTACCCCATCCCCTGTACCCCATCCCCTGTACCATATTCCCTGTACCCCATTCCCTGTACCCAATCCTCCTGTACCCAATCCCCTCTGTACCCAATCCCCTCTGTACCCTATTCCCCTGTACCCCATTCCCCTGTACCCCATTCCCCTGCACCCAATCCCCCGGTACCCCATTCCCTGTACCCCATTCCCCTGTACCCCATTCCACTGTACCCAATCCGCTCTGTACCCCATTCCCCTGTACCCAATCCCCATTCCCCTGTGCCCAAGCCCCCCTGTACCCCATTCCCCTGTACCCAATCCCCTGTACCCCATTCCCTGTACCCAATCCCCTGTACCCCATTCCCTGTACTCCATTGCCCTGTACTCCATTCACTCTGTACCCCATCCACGGTACCCCATCCTCTGTACCCCATTCCCCTGTGTCCGATCCCCTGTATCATATTCCCTGTACCCCATTCCCTGTACCCAATCCCCTCTGTACCCAATCCCCTCTGTACCCTATTCCCCTGTACCCCATTCCCCCTGTACCCCATTCTCCTTCACCCAATCCCCTCTGTGCCCGATTATCTGTACCCCATTCCACCTGTACCTCATTCCGCTGTACCCAATCCACTCTGTACCCATTCCCCTGTACCCAATCCCCATTCCCCTGTACCCAAGCCCCCCTGTACCCCCATTCCCCTGTACCCCATTCCCCTGTACCCAGTCCCCTGTACCCTATTCCCCTGTACCCCATTCCCCTGCACCCAATCCCCGGTACCCCATTCCCCTGTACCCCATTCCTCTGCACCCAACCCCCTCTGTATCCCATTCCCCTGTACCCAATCCCCATGTACCCCATTCCCCTGTACCCAAGCCCCCCCTGTACCTCATTCCCCTGTACCCTATCCCCCTTTACCCAATTCCCTTGTATCCTATTCCCCTGTACCCCATTCCCCTGTACCCAATCACCCTGTACCCCATTCCCCCTTTACCCCATTCCACTGTACCCAATCCCCTCTGTACCCCATTCCCCTGTACCCCATTCCTCTGTACCTCATTCCCTGTGCCCAACCCCCTGTACCCCATCCCCCTGTACCTCATTCCCTGTACCCCAGTCCCCCTGAACCCCATCCCCTGTACCCCATTTCCCCTGTACCCCATTCCCCTATACGCCATTACCCTGTATCCCATTCCCTCTGTACCCCATTCCCTCTATACCCAATTCCCGGTACCTCATTCCCTGTACTCCATTGCCCTGTACCCCATTCACTCTGTACCCCACCCCGATACCACATTCCCCTGTACCCCATTCCCTGTACCCACTCCCCCTGTACCCAATCCCCTCTGTACCCAATCCCCTCTGTACCCTATTCCCCTGTACCCCATTCCCCCTGTACCCCATTCTCCTTCACCCAATCCCCTCTGTGCCCGATTATCTGTACCCCATTCCACCTGTACCCCATTCCGCTGTACCCAATCCACTCTGTACCCAATCCCCATTCCCCTGTATCCAAGTCCCCCTGTACCCCATTCCCCTGTACCCCATTCCCCTGTACCCAACCCCCTGTACCCCATTCCCTGTCCCCGATCCCCTGTACCCCATCCCCATGTACCCCATTCCCCTGTACCCCATTCCCTGTACCCCATTCCCATTCCCCTGCATCCCATTCCCCTGTAACCATTCTCCTGTGCCCATTTCCCTGTACCCCACTCCCCCTGTACCCCATTCCCCCTGTACCCAATCCCCTCTGTACCCCATTCCCCCTTTACCCCATTCCCCTTCTACCACATTCCCCTGTATCCACTGTACCCCATTCCCTGTGCCCCATTCCCCTATACCCCATTCCCCTGTACCTCATCCCCTGTACCCCATTCCCCTATGCCCCATTCCTCCTGTGCCCCATTCCCCTATGCCCCATTCCCCCTGTACCTCATCCCCTGTATCCCATTCCTCCCCCATTCCCTGTGCCCCATTCCCTGTACCCCATTCCCCTGTACCCCATTCCCTGTGCCCAATCCCCTGTACCCCATTCCCCTGTACCTCATTCCCTGTACCCCAGTCCCCCTGAACCCCATTCCACTGTACCCCGGTCCCCTATACACCATTACCCTGTATCCCATTCCCTCTGTACCCCATTCCCTCTGTACCCCATTCCCTGTACCCCATTCCCTGTACTTCATTGCCCTGTACCCCATTCACTCTGTACCCCATCCCCGATACCACATTCCCCTGTACCCCATCCTCTGTACCCCATTCCCCTGTGCCCCATCCCCTGTACCCCATTCCCTGTACCCAATCCCCCTGTACCCAATCCCCTATGTACCCTATTGCCCTGTACCCCATTCCCCCTGTACCCCATTCTCCTTCACCCAACCCCTCTGTGCCCGATTATCTGTACCCCATTCCCCCTGTACCCCATTCCGCTGTACCCAATTCCCATGTACCCCATTTCCCTGTACCCCACTCCCCTGTACCCAATCCCCTGTACCCCATTCCCATGTACCCCATTCCCCTGTACCACATTCCCCTGTACCCAGTCCCCCTGTACCCCATTCCCCCTGTACCCCATTCCGCTGTACCCAATACACTCTGTACCCCATTCCCTGTACCCCATTCCCCTGTACCCAATTCCCATGTACCCCATTTCCCTGTACCCCACTCCCCTGTACCCAATCCCCTGTACCCCATTCCCATGTACCCCATTCCCCTGTACCACATTCCCCTGTACCCAGTCCCCCTGTACCCCATTCCCCTGTACCCCATTCCCATTCCCCTGTATCCCATTCCCCTGTACCCATTCTCCCGTACCCATTTCCCTGTACCCCACTCCCCCTGTACCCAATCCCCTCTGTATCCCATTCCCCCTTTACCCCATTCCCCTTCTACCACATTCCCCTGTATCCCCTGTACCCCATCCCCTGTACCCCATTCCCCAATGCCCCATTCCCCCTGTACCTCATCCCCTGTATCCCATTCCTCCCCCATTCCCTGTGCCCCATTCCCTGTACCCCATTCCCCCCGTACCTTATCCCCCGCACCCCATTCCCCCAGTACCACATTCCCAGTAGCCCATTCCCCCATATCCCATTCCCCCTGTACCCCCGGACCCTGACCAATCACGGTCGCTGTCTGAGCTCCGCCTCCCGCCGCTCGGGCAGTCACTGCGCCCTCTGGTGGCGGTAATGTTGAAGAGGCCTGGGGCGCGCTGCACAGCCTAGCCGCCCCAGTGGCCTAATGGATAAGGCACTGGCCTCCTAAGCCAGGGATTGTGGGTTCGAGTCCCATCTGGGGTGATTACACTTTTCCCTTTTTAAATACTGCCTCTTTCTGTTTTAATATTCACAGACCCATTTACTGCTCTTTTACTGAACAAAACCACTTTATTTATGAAAATTACAATTTAATGAATTGTGAAATACAGCCCCTCAGACTATTTGTATGGGATTTTCTCTGCAGCAGTGCTGCCAGAGAAGTTATTGATGTGGGCCTTGGAATGGCTGGGTCTCTGTTCCGGTTCCAGGAACAACATTGGGTTAGACAATGCTCAACTCACCACCATGGAACAACCGGTACAATCTGCACACAGCCGATTAGTGACAGGAAATGCTCAGGAAGCATTGTCTTCCTGTACAAGTCTACAACAAAGCCTTTATCGCCTCTTTGCAAACACTTCCTCCTCACTGCACCCTATACAAGACTTCTTGTGCGGTCTCTTACTGTAACTCATTCTGTTCCAGGACCCTCTTCACCATAGAGGCTCCTGGATCTTACAATTCCAACCTGACGCCAACTTCAACAGCAGAACCTTGCAGAAAGGCCTTTAATCCGGGAAAGAAAGGGAACTGAGACAGAGAAGGAGAGGTGGTCAATCAAAGAGATGGGTTTTAAGGAGGGTCTTAAAGGAGGTGAGTGAGGTGGCAAGGCACCGAGGTTTAGGGAGGGACCTAGATAGCGGAAGGCACGGCCGCCAATGGTGGGGCGGAGAGAGGGAGGGAACCAATAATTCTTCATCTACTTTGTCTTCTCTTATGCACTTTGAACCTTGGTGGTGTCCTGCATAATGGCCCTTGGCCTGGGTTCTCAGTTAAGCAACACAGCGAGTGGTCCTTTATGCAGAAAGTGGTGAGAATGTGGAACTTGCTGCCACGAGGAGTGGTTGAAGTGAATAGTATCGATGCATTTAAGGGGAAGCTGGATAAACACATGAGGGGGAAAGGAATAGAGGGTTATCCTGATAGGGTGAGATGAAGGAGGGTGGGAGGAGACTGGTGTGGAGCATAAACACCAGCACGGACTGTTTCTGTGCTGTAAATACTATGTAATACAACTTTGTTGTTCTTGATATAATACATCATCGGGGTCAATTTTAACTCCCCCCCCACCCCCACACCCCGCCCCAGGTTTCCACCCGTTATAATGGAGTGCAGAAATGAGCCATTCCTTTCCCACCCCGATCTGATTGAAATTTTAAGTTGCTTCCGGGAAGGATATCTGCTCCTAGATAGCGGGGTCCTCTTTATATATGCAGATGAGCCTCCAATGACGTCATTGGGATCTGATCCACTATTTTAACCTGAGGCCTGAGCAGGGGAGTGGGAGCCAAACCTGCCGGGAACAGGAGCCAGGGCCAGGAGAGGCCCAGCAAGGTGCATGTCCTTGTGAGCCAGGAGCAGCATAAGGCCATCCAAGGAAAGCTTGAGCCTTCCCTTCCCCATGCTCCCCATTCCCCCAGCCAGGATTGCACTCCCATAGCACTTGGGGTTGAGACCCGTTCCCGAGGGGCCGATTGCAATGGCTTGGCCGCCGCTCCCTGCCAGCCTCCCGGAGGGATCTGCGAGTGGCTTGTTGCCTAGGCCCGGATGGTAAAATTGGCCGAGCCTGCCTGATGCCACTCCTGCAGGGGCCACGTGACCACTGGGGAGTTAAAGTCAAGCCCCCTGTATCGTGGTGGGTGATTTCACTGTGACACAATAATGGTTCGGGGTTGTTCTAGTTAACAAATCTCCCTCTCGAAGGCCCTCAGCTCCAGTCCAAATCACACCTGGGATCCCCTGTACATTTAACGACTTCGCATGTCACAATATTAACTCGGAAACTACCAGTGTAAAAGGTGCAGAGGGCACAGAATTCCCAAGTTGCATTCAAGAGAACTTTTTTTTAGCCAATACGTAGCAAGCACAACAAGAGGGGGGGTAGTTCTGGATTTAGTGTTAGGGAATGAAGCTGGGCAGGTGGAAGGAGTGTCAGTGGGAGAGCACTTTTTGGGGTGGTGATCATAATTCAGTTAGTTTTAGCATAATTATGGATAAGGACAAAGAAAAAACAGGAGTAAGGGTTCTAAATTGGGAGAAGACCAGTTTTACTAGGCTGAGAAGTAGACTTAGCAAAAGTGGACTGGAAACAATTACTTGAAGGTAAATCAGTGCCAGAGCAGTGGGAGGCATTCAAGAGGGAGGTACATGTGGCTCAGGGAAAACATGTCCCCACAAAGAAAACAGGTAGAACTGCCAAATGTAGAGCCCCCTGGATGACCAGGTGCATACCGGGTAAGATAAGGCAACAAAGCGAAGCTTATATCAGACATTGTGTGCTCAATACTGCAGAAAGCCAGGAAGAGTATCGAAAGTGCAGGGGTAAAATTAAGAAGGAAATTAGGAAAGCAAAAAGAGGACATGAAAAAGTACTGGAAAGCAGAATCCAAGAAAACCCAAAGATGTTTTATAATTACGTAAAGAGCAAGAGGATAACTAAGGAAAGAGTAAGGCCTATTGGGGGCCAAAATGGTGATCTATTTGTGGAGGCGGAGGATGTAGGCAAGGTACTAAATGAATAATTTGCGGGGGTACAAAAGAGGGGGACAATGCCGATGTTGAAGTTCAGGAGGAAGAGAGTGAAATATTGGACAAGATAAACATAATAAGAGAGGACGTATTAAGGGGTTTAGCATTCTTGAAAGTAAATAAATCGCCAGGACCAAATGAAATATATTCTAGACTATTAAAAGAAGTAAGAGAGGAAATTGCGGAGGCTCTGACCATCATTTTCCAATCCTCCAGGCTATAGGAGTGGTGCCAGAGGATTGGAGAACTGCTAACGTTGTACCGTTGTTCAAAAAGGGAGGAAGGGATAAACCGAGCAATTATAGGCCAGTTAGTTTAACCTCGGTGGTGGACAAATTACTGGAATCAATTCTGAGCGACAGCCTATACCTTCATTTAGAAAGACACAGATTAATCAAGGTCAGTCAACATGGATTTGTTAAGGGAAGGTTGTGTCTGACTAACTTGAGTGAGTACTTTGAGGAGGTAACAAGGAAGGTCAATGAGAGCAGTGCGTTTGATGTAGTGTATATGGATTTTAGCAAAGCTTTCATAAGGTCCCACATGGTAGGCTGATCAAGAAAGTAAAAGCCCATGGGATCCAAGGGGGAGGGGCAAATTGAATCCAAAATTGGCTCAGTGGCAGGAAGCAAAGGATAATGGTTGATGGATGTTTTTGTGAAGGCTGTTTCCAGTGAGGTTCCACAGGGCTCAGTCCTCAGTCCCTTGCTTTTTGTAGTATATATTAATGATTTAGACTTAAATGTAGGGAACACGATAAATACATTTGCAGATGATACAAAAACTGGCCTTTTGGTTGACAGTGAGGAGGGAAGTTCTGGACTGCAGGAAGATATCACTGTACTGTTCGGGTGGGTAGAACAGTGGCAAATGGAATTCAATCCGGAAAAGTGTGAGGTAATGCATTTGGGGGGGGGGGGGCCAACAAGGAAAGGGAATACACATTAAATGGGAGGATACTGAGAGTTGGGGAGGAATAGAGGGACCTTGGAGTGTATGTCCACAGATCCTTAAAAGTAGCAGGACAGGTCGATAAGGTGGTTAAGAAGTCATACAGAATATTTTCCTTTATTAGCCGAGGCATAGCATATAAGAGCAGGGAGGTTATGCTTGAACTGTATACAACACTGGTTAGGCCACAGCTGGGGTACTGTGTGCAGTTCTGGTCACCGTATTACAGGAAGGATGTGATTGCACTAGAGAGGGTAGAGAGGAGATTTACGAGGATGTTACCAGGACTGGAAGGACTGGAAAAACAGAGAGTCGGGATAAATGGTTCATTCTCTGGTTGGCAACCAGTTACTAGTGGGGTGCCTCAGAGATCAGTGCTAGAACCCCAACTATTTACAATCTATATTAACGACTTGGAAGAAGGAACTGAGTGTAATGTAGCCAAGTTTGCTGACGATACAAAGATGGGAGGAAAAGCAATGTGTGAGGAGGACACAAAAAATCTGCAAAAGGACATAGACAGGTTAAGTGAGTGGGAAAAAATTTGGCAGATGGAGTATAATGTTTGAAAGTGTGAGGTCATGCACCTTGGCAGAAAAAATCAAAGAGTAAGTTATTTTTTAAATGGAGAAAGATTGCAAAATGCTGCAGTACAGTGGGACCTGGGGTACTTGTGCATGAAACACAAAAGGATAGTATGCAGGTACAGCAAGTGATCAGGAAGGCCAATGGAATCTTGGCCTTTGTTGCAAAGGGGATGGAGTATAAAAGCAGGAAAGTCTTTTTATAGCTATACAGGGTATTGGTGAGGCCACACCTGGAATACTGTGTGCACTTTTGGTTTCCATATTTACGAAAGGATATACTTGCTTTGGATGCAGCTCAGAGAAGGGTCACTAGGTTGATTCCAGAGATGAGGGGGTTGACTTATGAGGAAAGGTTGAGTAGATTGGGCCTCTACTCATTGGAGTTCAGAAGAATGAGAGGTGATCTTATCGAAATGTATAAGATTATGAGGGAGCTTGACAAGGTGGATGCAGAGAGAATGTTTCCACTGATGGGGGAGACTAGAACTAGAGGGCATGATCTTAGAATAAGGGGCCGCCCATTTAAAACAGAGATGAGGAGAAATTTCTTCTCTCAGAGGGTTGTAAATCTGTGGAATTCGCTGCTTCAGAGAGCTGTGGAAGCTGGGACATTGACTAAATTTAAGACAGAAAATGATAAGGGGATAAGGGGTTATGGGGAGCGGGCAGGGAAGTGGAGCTGAGTCCATGATCAGATCAGCCATGATCTTATTGAATGGCGGAGCAGGCTCGAGAAGCCGTATGGCCTACTCCTGTTCCTATTTCTTATGTTCTTATGTTCTATTGGCTAGGCTGGGGTTGTTTTCCTTGGAACAGAGGAGACTGAGGGGAGATTTAATTGAGGTATATAGAATTATGAGGGGCCTTGTTAGAGTGGCTAGGATGGACCTATTTCCCTGAGCAGATGGGTCAATAACCAGGGCACAAAGATTTAAAGTAGTTGGTGGAACGATTAGAGGGGAGATGAGGAAACATTCTTCACCCAGAGGGTTGTGGGGGTCTGGAACTCACTGCCTGAAAGGGTGGTAGAGGCAGAAAACCTCACCGCATTTAAAAGGTACCTGGATGTGCACTTAAAGTGCCGTAACCTGCAGGGCTACGGACCAAGAGCTGAAAAGTCTGATTAAATTGGGTAGCTCTTTTTCGACCGGCACGGACACGATGGGCTGGAATAGCCTCCTTCTGTGCTGTAATTTTCTATGATTCTATGATTCTATGAATCTGTGGCAATCAGCCACCTTGTTTGGAAGCATTGTGAATATATCTGAGCTCCGTTTTCAGTCTCACTAACACTTCTGTGTTATATCTTTTATTGTCAATTTAAAATGAAGCTCAGTTACCTGCCCCTGAAGAAGGCTTCTGTTGTAAAAACAGAGAATGCTGGAAATCTCAGCGGGTCAGGCAGCATCTGTGGAAAGAGAAACAGAGTTAACGTTTCAGGTCGATGTCCCTTCGTCAGAACTGGCGATAGTTCGAGATGTAACAGATTCTTCAGGAGCAGTGAAAGGGGGAGGGGAGGGAAGAACAAAAGGGAAGGTCTGTGATAGGGTGGAAGGCAGGAGGGATTGGAGAGACAAAAGGGATGATGGGCCGACTTGAGATAGTAATGGCAGGAGTTAGGAAACAAAAGATGAGTCTAGAGAGGATGTGAATGGCGGGATCATCACCGCTGCTGTGGGAAACAGAGAGAAACAAAATGAAAATAAAAAAGGGTGGGGGGAGTTTTTGTAAAAAAAAGGGAGGAAAGGGAACAAAATGGGGGCAGAGGTTATGGTCTGAAATTGTTGAACTCGATGTTGAGTCCAGAAAGCTGTAAAGTGCCTAATCGAAAGATGAGGTGCTGTTCCTCGAGCTTGCGATGAGCTTCGTTGGAACAGTATAGGAGACCGAGAACGGAGAGGTCGGAGTGGGAGTGGAGTGGAGAATTAAAGTGACAGGCGACCGGAAGCTCAGGGTCACACTTACAGACGGAACGGAGGTGCTCCGCAAAGCGGTCACCCAATCTACGCTTGGTCTCCCCAATGTGGAGGTAACCACATCGTGAGCAGCGAATACAGTATACTGAATTGAAAGAAGTACAAGTAAATCCCTGTTTCACCTGGAAGGAGTATTTAGGGCCCTGGGTAGTGGGAAGGGAGGAGATGAAAGGGCAGGTGTTGCATCTCCTGCGCTTGCACAGGAAGGTGCCGTGGGAAGGGAAGGGGTTGCTGGGGATGACTGTGGAATGGTCCAGGGTGTCGCGGAGGGAGCGGTCCCTTCGGAACGCTGAGAGGGGAGGGGAGGGGAAGATGTGATTGGTGGCGGGATCACGCTGGAGGTAGCGGAAATGGCGGAGGATGATCCGTTGAATGTGGAGGCTGGTGGGGTGAAAGGTGAGGACAAGAGGAACCCTGTCATGGTTCTGAGAGGGAGAGGAAGGAGTGAGAGTAGAGGTGCGGGAAATAGAACAGGCACGGTCGAGGGCCATGTTCTGGCCCGTGGCGGTTCATGCCATTGGGTGCCTGCAATGTTAAACCGATCTGAGGCAGGGCATCGCGACCGGTGCCTCTGCTCTCCGGGGATCGTTTACTCTGCGGCTTGTCTACTTCTGTCAGCTGTGGGGACACTATGATACATCGTTCTGGTCCCGGGGACGCAGGCTACAGCATTGGGTAGCCCGCTGGACCTGTATACGACCGTTAGGTGTTCGCCCGCTACATTGGCTGATTGCAATTTGCACCCGACATCGCTCAACAACATTTTGCTCGTTACAGCTGGATTTTTACATTGGTTACCAATTTCAAGCAGTTAATTCAAAAATGGCGGGTTGCTGGCCTCCTTTAAAATGGCCTTTCTACTTTTACCCCAATCGTCTTCCTTGCTCCATTAGCGCTGCACCTCGTGGTTTGGACGCCATCTTTTCCCTGTCCATGATGTCGACTGCCGCGATCTTCTTTCCCAGGGATTCTGCCACTGAAGCTGGGAAGGCGCCCTCAGATCCAATCTTCCTCCCCAGGAGTCCTGCCACTGAAACCGGGAAAGTGCGTTCAGGTCGTCTCGGCCAGATCATCGCCCCGCAGTCATGATGAGCAGTCTGTGCCTCGGGGGCTGTGCAGATCTGCTCTCCGGTGCCTGGTCCAACCGAAGGTGGGGGCTTGCTCTGCCTCCGAACACGGGGACGTCGATCGCTGGAGGGATGAAGTCTTCCCAGTTCCAATGAATCTTCCCCATCCATCTTCTTCCAAGTAGCATTGGTCCATCGCCTGAAACAATACACAATGGTAAATTGTGCACCATGCCATCATGGGATACACTTACATCCACACTACCAACAGCTGATATCAGTTCCTTGGTGTAGGTGCGCAGCTTTGCCTGAACCGGGACCAGCTTGATCGTTCCATAGCCTCTCAAAGGCTTCCTGGCTCATTATTGACTGACTCGCCCCCGTGTCCACTTCCATGAAGACTAGAATGCCATTTATCTCGACTTCCATTATCACTGGAGGACAATCTGTGGTGCAGGTATATACTCCATACACTTCGTCCTGGGACTGAGCTGCCTCTCTAGCCATCTCCTCGTAATCCGCACTGGATTCACAGCCATCTGCTGACTCCTCTTCCACGTGGGAGTCACAGTACTTTTGCACATTTGCTGGAGGTGGCCCTTTGTCCTGCAGCCTTTGCACACATAGTCTCTGAACCGACACTGATGAGCCCTGTGATTACCTCCACAACATCAACATGGTTCTACTCGACTTACGTTTGCACCCCTCGGCGGACTCTGAGTTATGTTTCTATAGATGAAGTCCTTACTACTAGGGGGATCAAGGGGTATGGCGAGAAAGTAGGAATGGGGTACTGAAGTTGCATGTTCAGCCATGAACTCATTGAATGGCGGTGCAGGCTAGAAGGGCCGAATGGCCTACTCCTGCACCTATTTTCTATGTTTCTAAAGGATTAGGGGGCCTTTACGCTCTGCCTGGGCAGATTTACGTTCAACCTTTCTGCCTCCCTCGTATGACTTGGTTATTGTTTTCTCTGGTGCAAGCAAGTCCCTGATGAGGCCGTAGACCACGGGCCCACAACTGGTCAACAGGATAGCTCTGAGCTTATCTGCCAGCGTGGCCGGATCATCACCAACCAGATCGTTTGCTACGAAATATTGGTTGAGCCGCTCCATAAAGGCTTCCTAATCTTCACCCTCTGAGAACTTTTCTAATGCCCCAACGTTAGTCATTTTTGCATGAAAGTTCATAATCTCGTCAGTTGTTATGTCTTTAATACTCTTATGAATGACTCCACGAGATCTAGTATTGTACTTGAGTTGTTGTGACCTTAGTCCCATTTATTGTAACTCCAGAGTGAGGCACATGCATGGTGCGCAGCCTTTTATACTGGGCCCTGCACACCTATGAAGGTGACCCTCAGGTCTCCCACCACAGTGCCCTCTGGTGGCACACCTTATGTGGCTATACAGTTAGTATACATGGTCTACATACATGACAGGACCCATGGGGGTTCCCATAGCAACACCTTTTATTTGGAGGAAGTGAGGGAAGTCAAAGAAGAAGTTGTTCAAGGTGAGAACAAGTTCAGCCAGGCAGAGGAGGGTGGTGATGGATGGGGACTGGTTGGGTCTCTGGTCAAGGAAGAAGCAGAGAGCCCTCAGTGGGGGATGGAGGTGTAGAGGGATTGGACGTCCTTGGTGAAAAGGAGATGGTTGGGGCCAGGAAACTTGAAACTGTTAAAGTGGCGGAGGACGTCAGAAGATAAAAGTTCATGGGGTTGGGGGTAATATATTAGCATGGATAGAGGATTGGCTAACTAACAGAAAACAGAGAGTCGGGATAAATGGTTCATTCTCTGGTTAGCAACCAGTAACTAATGGGGTGCCGCAGGGATCAGTGCTGGGACCCCAACTATTTACAATCTATATTAACGACTTGGAAGAAGGGACTGATTGTAACGTAGCCAAGTTTGCTGACGATACAAAGATGGGAGGAAAAGCAATGTGTGAGGAGGACACAAAAAATCTGCAAAAGGACATAGACAGGCAAAGTGAGTGGGCAAAAATTTGGCAGATGGAGTATAATTTTGGAAAATGTGAGGTCATGCACTTTGGCAGAAAAAAAAATCAAAGAGCAAGTTATTATTTAAATGGAGAAAGATTGCAAAGAGCTGCATTACACAAGGGCCTGGGAGTACTTGTGCATGAAACACAAAAGGATAGTATGCAGGTACAGCAAGTAATCAGGAAGGCCAATGGTATCTTAGCCTTTATTGCAAAGGGAATGGAGTATAAGAGCAGGGAAGTCTTGCTACAGTTATACAGGGTATTGGTGAGGCCACACCTGGAATACTGCGTGCAGTTTTGGTTTCCATATTTACGAAAGGATATACTTGCTTTGGAGGCAGTTCAGAGAAGGTTCACTAGGTTGGTTCCGGAGATGAGGGGGTTGACTTATGAGGAAAGGTTGAGTATGTTGGGCCTCTACTCATTGGAGTTCAGAAGAATGAGAGGTGATCTTATCGAAACGTATAAGATTATGAGGGTGTTTGACAAGGTGGATGCAGAGAGGATGTTCCCACTGATGGGGGAGACTAGAACTAGAAGGCATGATCTTAGAATAAGGGGCCGCCCATTTAAAACAGAGATGAGGAGAAATTTCTTCTCTGAGGGTTGTAAATCTGTGGAATTTGCTGCCTCAGAGAGCTGTGGAAGCTGGGACATTGAATAAATTTAAGACAGAAATAGACAGTTTCTTGAGCGATAAGGGGATAAGGGGTTACGGGAAGTGGAGCTGAGTCCATGATCGGATCAGCCTTGATCTTATTGAATGGCTGAGCAGGCTCGAGGGGCCGTATGGCCTACTCCTGCTCCTATTTTTTAACCATGGCGGAGGGGAATCCTCGGTTGAGGAAAAAGGAAGACATGTCAGAGGCACTAGTGTGAAAGATGGCAGTGTCAGAACAGATGCGATGGAGACGGAGAAACTGGGAGATTGGAATGGAATCCTTACAGGATGCGGGGTGGGAGGAAGTGTAATCCAGGTAACTGTGGGAGTCAGTGGGCTTATAGTGGATACTGGTCGAAAGCCTATCCCCAGAAATGGAGACAGAGAAGTCGAGGAAGGGAAGGGAAGAGTCAGAGAATGGACCATGTGAAGGGTGGAAATTGGATGCAAAGTGAATGAAATTTTCAAGTTCAGGGTGAGAGCAGGAAACGGCACCGATACAGTTATCAATGTTCCAGAAAAAGAGCTGAGGGAGGGAACCCAAGCAGGACTGGAACAAAGAATGTTCCACATATCCCACGAAAAGGCAGGCATAGCTAGGACCCATGCGGGTTCCCATAGCAACACCTTTAATTTGGAGGAAGTGAGTGGAGTTAAAGGAGAAGTTGTTCAATGTGAGAACAAGTTCAGCCGGGCGAAGGAGGGTGGAGGATGGGGACTGGTTGGGCCTCTGCCCAAGGAAGAAACGGAGCACCCTCAGACTATCCTGGTGGGGGATGGAAGTGTAGAGTAGTTTCCTAATTTGTGCCATTACCATCTCAATTCGGCCCATCGTCCCCTTTTGTCTCTCCAATCTCTTCTGCCCTCCACCCTATCACAGAGCTCCCCTCCCCCTTTCATTGCCCCAACACTTCCTGAAGAATCTGTTAATTTCGAACATTCGCCAGTTCTGACAAAGGGTCACAGACCCAAAACGTTAACTCTGTTTCTCTCTCCACTGATACTGCCTGACCCGCTGAGATTTCCAGCATTTTCTGTTTTTATTTCTGTTGAGTCCTTAACTCTTAAACATAATCACACGAGGCACGTAGTATAGACACAGTCACTCTGTGACCTTCACCTTTATTACCTGGACCAAGGAGTGCTGGCCCTGCGAGGGACCTCCCCTTATATACCTGAATCTCCAGGTAAGGAGTGTCTCCCACAAGTACACCCCCTGTGGTCAAGGTGCGCATTTCTAGTAAGTATGTACAGTATGTAGTGGTTACATGAGGGTTACAATTGTATAAGGGTTACAGTAGTATGCTGGTTACATACATGACATCACCTCCCCCCTCACGTCTTTTTGACTCGAAGGTTAAGTCTATCAGGTGGTCGACGCACTCTCGTGGAGCGCCGCAGTTGAGGCTCTGGTGGCTGAGCCTTGGCATGCGTTTCTGTTACCTGAGGTGATTCCGGCCTGTCCGGGCTGGCCGCAGGGACTGTGCATGCTGCTGAATGTCCTTATTGCTCGTCCACTGGCAGTGGTGTGATTGATATCTCATGTTCTCTTCTTCATGTTCATCGGTGTCTATGCTGAACCTTTTCTTTACTTGGTCCAAGTGTTTGCGGCATATCTGCCCATTATTGAGTCTGACCACTATGACCCTGTTTCCCTCTTTACCAATTATGGTGCCCTCCAGCCACTTGGGTCCCAATGCATGGTTAAGTACAAATACAGGATCATCCATTTCTATACACCTCTCCCTTGAGTTACGATCGTGGCACTCGGTTTGGGACTGGTGCTTGCCCTCAACAATGTCTGCCAGGGTTGGGTGGATGAGGGACAGCCGCGTTTTGAGCATACGTTTCATGAGTTAGAACTCTGCGGAACTCCCGTGAGCGAGTGCAGCCGGGACCTATAGGCCAGCAGGAGGCACGATAGACGGTACTGCAGAGAGGGTCCTTGCTTTATGACTTGGACCGCACGTTCTGCCTGGCCATTGGAAGCCGGCTTGAACGGCGCCGTCTGGACATGTTTGATTCCATTACCAGGCATAAACTCCTGGAATTCATGGCTGGTGAAACACGGGCCATTGTCGCTGACCAGAATGTCTGGTAAGCCGTGGGTCGCGAAAACCGTGCACAGGCTCTCCAGGATGATGGATGTTGTGCACAAGTTTAATATGATGCACTCAATCCATTTTGAGTATGCATCGACTATTATCAAGAACATATTTACCATGAACAGGCCCGCATAGTCCACGTGAATGCGTGACCAAGGCTTGGTGGACCAGGGCCACGGGCTGAGCGGGGCCTCCCTGGGGGCGTTGCCCAGCTGGGCACACATCATGCACCTGTAAATACAGTGTTCCAGATCTGAGGCAATACATGTGACCAGGCAATGGCCTTCATTAACACGATGCCAGGGTGCTCGCTGTGGAGTTCCCTGATGAATGCTTCCCTCCCCTTCTGGGGCATGAATACTCAGCTGCCCCATAGCAGGCAGTCGGCTTGGATGGAGAACTCATCCATCCATCTCTGAAACGGTCTGACCTCCTCGGGGCACGCCCTGTGTGCGGGCACCCAATCCCCTGTCAGGACACATTTCTTTATCATGGATAGAAGGGGGTCTCTGTTGGTCCAGAGTTTGATCTGGCGGGCTGTGATGGGGGAGCCTGCGGTGTCAAAAGCCTCAACGGCCATGACCATCTCAGCGCTTTGCTCCGCCGCCCCCTCGGTGGTGGCAAGGGGAAGCCTGCTGAGCGCGTCAGCGCAGTTTTCGGTGCCTGGCCGGTGCCGTATGGTGTAGTCATACGCAGCCAGTGTGAGAGCCCATCGCTGTGTGCGAGCTGACGCATTTGCATTGACCGCCTTGCTGTCGGACAACAGAGAAGTTAACGGCTTGTGGTCCGTTTCTAACTCGAACGGTTTGCCGAAAAGGTACTGGTGCATTTTTTCCCACACCATAAACACAAGCGAGTGCTTCCTTTTCGACCATGCCCTATCCACGCTCTGCCTGGGAGAGTGACCTGGAGGCATAAGCCACCGGTTGGAGTTGTCCGTCTCCATTACCCTGCTGCAACACACACCCAACCCCGTAGGATGATTCATCGCATGTTAAAACTAGTTTGTTAGAACAAAGCAGATTCCACGCCCTGTTGAAAGCCAGTTCTTGACAGTCCCCCCAAAATCATTCGCAACCCTTATGCAGAAGCACGTGTAACGGCTCCAACAATGTGCTTAAGTTCGGCAGGAAGTTCCTGAAATAGTTCAAAAGTCGCAGGAACGATCGCACCTCCGACATGTTGCCGGGCCTGGGCGCCCGGCGGATCGCCTCCGTTTTGGATTCGGTAGACCGGATCCCGTCTGCAGCAACCTTCCTGCCCAAAAACTTGACCTCTGAGGCCAAAAACACACATTTGGCCTTCTTCAGCTGCAAGCCTACCCGGTCCAGTCGGCGTAGCACCTCCTCCAGGTTGTGGAGGTGTTCCTCGGTGTCTCGACCCGTTATAAGGATGTCGTCCTGGAATACGATTGTTCCAGGAATGGATTTGAGCAAGCTTTCCATGTTTCTCTGAAAGATGGCGGCCGCCGAACGGATGCCAAAACCTGTTGTAGATAAATAAACTCTTGTGCGTCGTGATGGTGGTCAGAAGCTTGGATTCTTCAGCCAGTTCCTGAGTCATGTAGGCCGAAGTGAGGTCCAGCTTCGTGAACAGCTTGCCACCTGCCAACGTGGCAAAAGGTCCTCCACTCTCGGGAGCGGGTATTGGTCTTGCAGCGACACTCGGTTGATTGTGGCTTTGTAGTCGCCGCAGATCCTAGCCGAGTCGCCCGCTTTAAGGACAGGAACAATGGGACTTGCTTCACTGAATTCAATGGGCGAAATTATGCCCTCTCTGAGCAGCCTGTCCAGTTCACTCTCTATTTTCTCACGCATCACGTACGGCACCGCTCTGGCTTTGTGGTACACTGGGCTGGTGATGCGTATAACTACTTTAATACCCTTGAACGTTCCGACACCGGGTTGAAACAGTGACCCGAATTTTTGTAGTACCTGCGAGCATGAGCTTCACTCCACAGATGAAATGGTGTGCACATCCCCCCAGTTCCAGTTCATCTCAGCCATCCAGCTCCTTCCCAAAAGCGCGGGGCCATTTCCCGGAACAATCCAGAGTGGCAGCTGGTTCTGTGACCCATTGTGTGTTACCACCAAATTTGCACTGCCTAGCACTGGAATGATCTCTTGGGTGTACGTCCGTGGCTGCATATTAATTCGTTCCAGTTTGGGCCTGCTAGCTCTGTGTGGCCATAGTTTCTCAAATTGTTGTGCACTCATGAGGGACTGGCTAGCTCCTGTGTCCAGCTCCATGCGCACTGGGATGCCATTCACTAAAACTTTCATCATCATGGGTGACGTTTTGGTGTATGAGCTGTGGACATCAACCACATGAACCTGCTGAACTTCAGCATCCATGGCTTTACCCCATGCATTGTCCTGCACTGCAAGCCCCTCGCCTGATTCCTCTGTCTCATAGATTATCCTCGCTACCGGCTGTTTGCAAACTCTAGCCAAATGTCCTCTGGCATTACAATTCCTACAGACGAACTGCTGAAATTTGCAGCTTTTCGCATAATGTCTGCCCCCGCATCTCCAGCATTGGCTGAGATCGTTGTTCACAAAAGGACTGTTAGCAGGCATTCCTCTCTGATTGTTCCCTTGGTTGTTTCTAAACACTCTGATGGTGGGTGTTAATGGTCCCCTTGATGGTGTGAATTGCCGCTCCCCTCTCCATTGTCCCTGTCGGGGACCCACCTTAGAGTCGGTTTCAGCTTGGGCAGATACAAAATGCCTTTGTCTGACTGCTGTAGTTCCAAAATGCCTTTGCCTGACTGCGAGATCTTGAGCCGCGTTTATCACGTTAATTCCTTGGTCCGTCGCCACGTTGGACCCAGGACTACTCGCGTAAATTAGCTTGGTCTCTGCTTCCCCCGCTATGGAAGTTTGAGCTATCATTGCTGCCCTTTCTAGAGTTAAGTCCTTGGTCTCTATGAGCTTCCTGAAGATCCTGCCATGGCTAATGCCCTCAATGAAAAAAATCCCTTAACATCTCACCCCTGCAGGCGTCTGAGAACTTACAGAGGCTGGCCAAGCGCCGCAAGTATGCCACGAAGTCTGAGATGTTTTGCCCTTCCCAACGTCGGTGTGTGTAGAACCGGTGCCGGGTCATGTGTATGCTGCTCGCCGGTTTTAAGTGTTCGCTGATCAGCTGACAAAAGATTTGTCGGCCGGTTTGTGGGGTGCGAGCAGGTCCTTCATCAGCGCGTACGTTTTTGTCCCGCAGCTTGTTAGTAGATGTGCCCTCCGCTTGTCAGCCGCATCCTCTCCCAGCCAGTCCTTCGTGACAAAGGTCTGCTGGAATCTCAGTCTTCACCCATACAGTAATGTTCCTCTGAGCTACCGGTGGCCATCCTCTGGGTTCAGTGATTCCCGTTTCCCATCGCCAGGTGTTGAGCCCTTAACTCTTAAACATACTCACACGAGGCACGTACTGTAGACACAGTCACTCTGTGACCTTCGCCTTTATTACCTGGACCAAGGAGTGCTGGCCCTGCGAGGGACCTCCCCTTATATACCTGAATATCCAGGTAAGGAGTGTCTCCCACAAGTACACCCCCAGTGGTCAAGGTGTGCATTTCTAGTAAGTATGTACAGTATGTAGTGGTTGCATGAGGGTTACAATTGTATAAGGGTTACAGTAGTATGCTGGTTACATACATGACAATTTCATTATTTTGCTTTTGTATTAAGGCTTCTGTTGTCTTTGGCCTGAGGCCCTAATTACAGTGAAAGCACAAACACAGTCCAGGGTTGTACACCTGTCTGCGGGAGGGTTTGGGCCCAGACAGTCTTTTGAGAAAAGCATTATGCAGATGAATTGCACCAGGGAGTCTCACCTGGATTAGAAATGCTGCATGCAACGAGGGAAGTAAATATTCACCCCCTCCACCACCACCTCACTGTGACTGCAGTTTGTACGATGTACAGGAATCACTGCAGCAACACACTCCCTCGTGATCTCTACCACTAAAAAGGACATGAGGGAACACCATCACCTCCACATTCCCCTCCTAGTTACATGTCAGCGTAACTTAGACATTCCTTCATGGTCTCCATACAATTTGTTTGGATGCTGACAGCAGTTCCATACAATGCACTAGCATGCATTTCATTTCAAGGTACAGTTTAGTACATTCCGTAAATCACGTTACATGTAGTACTGTGTTACATGGAGCAGATGAGAACAAGTTTACATTACATTCCAGGATACATTTCAATACCGATCACGAATCACGTTACATGTAGCACTATGCAGATGAAAGCAGTACACGGACCGCATGGGGATACATTTACATTTCTTTACAAGTTGCTAAACAGTGCAGAGACTTTCATTATACATGGCACAACACAGGTGTTTTTCAGTACATGGTGCTCTATGTATACAAGCAGATTAACAAGTACAGCCCGAGGGGGGTCTGATTGCATCCCCTGGGTTTACCGTGGTGGAAGGGCCTTAAACTCTGGCCCTTCCCCACCGTGCCTTTGCGGCGACTGCACCAATCTTTAGTGTGTCCCTCAGTACGTACTCCTGGACCTTGGATTGCGCCAGTCTGCAACACTCGGCTGTGGACATCTCTTTGCTCTGGAAGACCAGCAAGTTTCGGGAAGACCAAAGTGTGTCTTTCACTGAGGTGATGACTCTCCAGCAGCAGATGATGTCTGTCTCGGTGTGCATCCCTGGGAACAGTCAGCAGAGTACAGAGTCCTCTGTTACAGAGCTGCTTGGGATGAACTTCGTCAGCAACTACTGCATCTCCTATCAGACCTGCCTTGCAAAAGGGCAATCCTGGGTCAATCCTGGAACGGCCTACCCAACACCACAAGGACTGTGTGTTCATGGACAAGGCCAACTACCTGCTCATGGATCGACAATAAACGTGGACTTGCCAGGTCACATACATCCCCAAAACAAACAATAGAATAAAGTGATCCATCAGAAGATATAGAATCTCACAGCAGAGAAGGAGGCCACTCAGCCCATTTAGCCTGTACCGGCTCTGTAAGAGCGATCCAATTAGTCCCACGCACCGGCGCCCCCCGCCCCCGCCGCTCTTTCCCCACAGCCCTGTAAATGTTTTCCCTCAAGTATTTTTCCAATTCTTTTTTGAAAGTTATTAATGAATCTGCTTCCACCACCCTTTCAGGCAGCGCATTCCGGATCACAGCAACTCACTGCGTTGCCTCTGGTTCTTTTGCCAATCACCTTAAATCTGTGTCCCTCTGGTTACCGACCCTTCTGCCCCTGGAAACAGTTTCTCCTTATTTACTATATCAAAGCCCTTAGTGATTTTGAACACCTTTAGCAAATCTGCCCTTAACCTTCTCTGCTCTAAGGAGAACATCCCCAGCGTCTCCAGTCTATCCACATAACTGAAGTCCCTCATCAATGGTACCATTCCAGTAAATCTCCTCTGCACCCTCTCTAAGGACATCCTTCCTAATTGGCCACAATACTCCAGCCGGGGCCTAACTGGTGATTTATGAAGGTTTAGCATAACTTCCTGTATACACAAGTCCAGGTCATTAATAAATATCAAAAATAGTAGAGATCCCAATACCGACCCCTGGGGAACACCACTGCGTACTTCCCTCCGGTCTGATAAACACCAGTTCACCATCACTCCCTGCTTTCTGTCCCTCGGTCAATTTCATATCCATGCTGCCACTGTCCCTTTAATCCTATGGGCTTTAATTTTGGTAACGAGTCTATTATGTGGTGCTTTATCAAACGTCTTTTGAAAGTTCACATTACACAACATTAACTGCATTGCCCTCATCCTCTCCGTTATCTGCAATGGAAGATAGTTAATGTCTCAAGATTAACAGCAACATGAAAGATCCCTGTGGGCAGAAGACTTTGTATAGACCCTCATCTCTTTAGTGTGCGTATTTCAGCCATTCATTCCGTGTCACAGCAGTCAGACCCACTTGTGGGAGGGAGTCACTCAGATCACACAATAATCATTAGATTAGTCAAAAGTTTTTTAGAAAAGGACTAAGATTGTACCATGTTGTTTATTTTGAGTCGGGATATAGGGCCCAAGTTTCGGGCCGCGCCTAGAACAGCGCAGCCCCGACCTGGACGCCCGTTTTTCGCGCCACAAAGTGCGCCTAAAAAAACTTCCAGATTCTCCAGCTCCCTGCAGGTCCTCTGGCCCTCAGTGCAGCGCAGCACGAGCTGTGGGGGGCGGAGCCAGGTCCCTGCGCTGAAAACAGTGCTGGGACCTCTGCACATGCGTGCTACAGTGGGCACGCATGTGCAGTAGTTCCAGGTGCCAAAAACTGTGTGGGAGGGGCCCGAAGCACGCAGCCCCTAGCCCTGGCTGAATGGCCTCACTGGGGCTGCTGCATAAGGCTGCCTCCCACGGCCAGCTCCTGCTTCCTCCCGACTCGACTCCCGCTCCCCCGCCCCCGGCCCGGACCGGACCGGACCTGATCCCCTGACTAGACCCGACCCGCGCTCCCTCCCCCCGACCCAAACCTCCCTCCCTCCCTCCCACCACCCCACCAACCCGACCCGCGCTCCCAACCACCCCCCACCCGGACCCGACCCGACCCAACCTGACCGCCCCCCCCCCGACCCGAACCGAACCGACCCGACCCGCGCTCCCTCCCTCCGCGAACCAACCCGACCTCCCTCCTCCCCCCCCACCTCAACCCGACCCGTGCTCCCGACCGCCCCCCCCCCGATCCGACCCGCGCTCCCGACCCCGACCCACGCACCCGACCCCGACCCCCCTCGACCCGACCCGCGCTCCTGACCCCGACCCACGCTCCCGACTCCGACCCCCCTCGACCCGACCCGCGCTCCTGACCCCGACCCGCGCTCCCGACCCCGACCCCCCTCGACCCGACCCGCGCTCCTGACCCCGACCCCCCTCGACCCGACCCGCGCTCCTGACCCCGACCCGCGCTCCCCCCGACCCGACCTGCGCTCCCGACCCCGGACCCGACCCGACCCAACGCCACCTACCTGTAAATCTGGTGCTGGGGACGGGCCCTGCCCGAAGTCTTGGGCCCGGCCGGGCCCGGCCCATTCAGCCTCCCCCCCTTCTCCTTCCCCCTCCCTCCTTCCCCGCCTCTCCTTTCCCCCCTTCTCCTTTCCCCCCCTTCTCCTCCTCCCCCCTTCCCCCTCCTCCCCACCCCTTCCCCTCCTCCCCCTCCTCCCCCTTTCCCCTTCTCCTCCCCCTTCCCCCTCCCCCTTCTCCCCCCTTCCCCTTCTCCCCCTCCCCCTTCCCCCTCCCCCTTCTACCCCCTTCCCCTTCTCCTCCTCCCCCCTTCCCTCCCCTCTACCCCCCTTCTCTCCCCCTCCCCTTCTCCCCCCCTCCCCCATCCCTCCCCCTTCCCCCCTCCCCTTCTACCTCCCTCCCTCCCCACCCCCTGCCCCCCCCCCTCTCCCTCTACCCCCTCCTCCCCCTCCCCTCGCTGTCAGAAACACAGACACTGACAGACAGAGAATGAGAGACACACACAGACAGACAGAGAGATAGAGACACTGACAGAGACACACTGGGGTGGGGGGGGGGACATCCCAGCACGCTGTTGGAGGGCTCCCAGTGCTGCAGTCGGTCAGTAGAAAATGTTTTATTTATTGATTAAAAAAAAAATGTTCTTATTAATTTTTTTTGATTGATTTATTGGTTGATTTATTGATGTATTTATCATTTATTATTGATGATGGCTCTTTATTTGTAAAACTGAAGTGTTTAATATTTGTAAACTTCCCTTTAAACCCCTCCCCCCCCCCCATTCCCTACGCCTGATTTGTAACCTATGCCTGATTTTCTAAAGTGTAGACAAGGTTTTTTCGAGCGTACAAAAATCTTCACTTACTCCATTCTAAGTTAGTTTGGAGTAAGTTTTCACTGCCGAAACTTTGAAAACAGGTGTAAGTGGCCGGACACGCCCTCTTTTGAAAAAAAAATTCTGTTCCAAAGTGAAACTGTTCTAACTGACTAGAACTGGAGCAAACTAAATGACGAGAATTTGAATTTAACATAGAAACATAGAAACATAGAAAATAGGTGCAGGAGCAGGCCATTCAGCCCTTCTAGCCTGCACCGCCATTCAATGAGTTCATGGCTGAACATGAAACTTCAGTACCCCCTTCCTGCTTTCTCGCCATAACCCTTGATCCCCCGAGTAGTAAGGACTTCATCTAACTCCCATTTGAATATATTTAGTGAATTGGCCTCAACTACTTTCTGTGGTAGAGAATTCCACAGGTTCACCACTCTCTGGGTGAAGAAGTTTCTCCTCATCTCGGTCCTAAATGGCTTACCCCTTATCCTCAGACTGTGACCCCTGGTTCTGGACTTCCCCAACATTGGGAACATTCTTTCTGCATCTAACCTGTCTAAACCCGTCAGAATTTTAAACGTTTCTATGAGGTCCCCTCTCATTCTTCTGAACTCCAGTGAATACAAGCCCAGTTGATCCAATCTTTCTTGATAGGTCAGTCCCGCCATCCCGGGAATCAGTCTGGTGAACCTTCGCTGCACTCCCTCAATAGCAAGAATGTCCTTCCTCAAGTTAGGAGACCAAAACTGTACACAATACTCCAGGTGTGGCCTCACCAAGGCCCTGTACAACTGTAGCAACACCTCCCTGCCCCTGTATTCAAATCCCCTCGCTATGAAGGCCAACATGCCATTTGCTTTCTTAACCGCCTGCTGTACCTGCATGCTAACTTCAATGACTGATGTACCATGACACCCAGGTCTCGTTGCACCTTCCCTTTTCCTAATCTGTCACCATTCAGATAATAGTCTGTCTCTCTGTTTTTACCACCAAAGTGGATAACCTCACATTTATCCACATTATACTTCATCTGCCATGCATTTGCCCACTCACCTAACCTATCCAAGTCACTCTGCAGCCTAATAGCATCCTCCTCGCAGCTCACACTGCCACCCAACTTAGTATCATCCGCAAATTTGGAGATACTGCATTTAATCCCCTCGTCTAAATCATTAATGTACAATGTAAACAGCTGGGGCCCCAGCACAGAACCTTGCGGCACTCCACTAGTCACTGCCTGCCATTCTGAAAAGTACCCGTTTACTCCTGCTCTTTGCTTCCTGTCTGACAACCAGTTCTCAATCCACGTCAGCACACTACCCCCAATCCCATGTGCTTTAACTTTGCACATTAATCTCTTGTGTGGGACCTTGTCGAAAGCCTTCTGAAAGTCCAAATATACCACATCAACTGGTTCTCCTTTGTCCACTTTACTGGAAACATCCTCAAAAAATTCCAGAAGATTTGTCAAGCATGATTTCCCTTTCACAAATCCATGCTGACTTGGACCTATCATGTCACCATTTTCCAGATGCACTGCTATGACATCCTTAATAATTGATTCCATCATTTTACCCACTACTGAGGTCAGGCTGACCGGTCTATAATTCCCTGTTTTCTCTCTCCCTCCTTTTTTAAAAAGTGGGGTTACATTGGCTACCCTCCACTCCATAGGAACTGATCCAGAGTCAATGGAATGTTGGAAAATGACTGTCAATGCATCCGCTATTTCCAAGGCCACCTCCTTAAGTACTCTGGGATGCAGTCCATCAGGCCCTGGGGATTTATCGGCCTTCAATCCCATCAATTTCCCCAACACAATTTCCCGACTAATAAAGATTTCCCTCAGTTCCCCCTCCTTACTAGACCCTCTGACCCCTTTTATATCCGGAAGGTTGTTTGTATCCTCCTTAGTGAATACCGAACCAAAGTACTTGTTCAATTGGTCTGCCATTTCTTTGTTCCCCGTTATGACTTCCCCTGATTCTGACTGCAGGGGACCTACGTTTGTCTTCACCAACCTTTTTCTCTTTACATACCTATAGAAACTTTTGCAATCCGCCTTAATGTTCCCTGCAAGCTTCTTCTCGTACTCCATTTTCCCTGCCCTAATCAAACCCTTTGTCCTCCTCTGCTGAGTTCTAAATTTCTCCCAGTCCCCAGGTTCGCTGCTATTTCTGGCCAATTTGTATGCCACTTCCTTGGCTTTAATACTATCCCTGATTTCCCTAGATAGCCACGGTTGAGCCACCTTCCCTTTTTTATTTTTACGCCAGACAGGAATGTATAATTGTTGTAATTCATCCATGCGGTCTCTAAATGTCTGCCATTGCCCATCCACAGTCAACCCCCTAAGTATCATTCGCCAATGTATCCTAGCCAATTCACGCCTCATACCTTCAAAGTTACCCTTCTTTAAGTTCTGGACCATGGTCTCTGAAATTACTGTTTCATTCTCCATCCTAATGCAGAATTCCACCATATTATGGTCACTCTTCCCCAAGGGGCCTCGCACAATGAGATTGCTAATTAATCCTCTCTCATTACACAACACCCAGTCTAAGATGGCCTCCCCCCTAGTTGGTTCCTCAACATATTGGTCTAGAAAACCATCCCTTATGCATCCAGGAAATCCTCCTCCACCGTATTGCTTCCAGTTTGGCTAGCCCAATCTATGTGCATATTAAAGTCACCCATTATAACTGCTACACCTTTATTGCATGCACCCCTAATTTCCTGTTTGATGCCCTCCCCAACATCCCTATTACTGTTTGGAGGTCTGTACACAACTCCTACTAACGTTTTTTGCCCTTTGGTGTTCTGCAGCTCTACCCATATAGATTCCACATCATCCAAGCTAATGTCTTTCCTAACTATTGCATTAATCTCCTCTTTAACCAGCAATGCTACCCCACCTCCTTTTCCTTTTATTCTATCCTTCCTGAATGTTGAATACCCCTGAATGTTGAGTTCCCAGCCCTGATCATCCTGGAGCCACGTCTCCGTAATCCCAATCACATCATATTTGTTAACATCTATTTGCACAATTAATTCATCCACCTTATTGCGGATACTCCTTGCATTAAGACACAAAGCCTTCAGGCTTGTTTTATTATCACCCTTTGTCCTTTTAGAATTTTGCTGTACAGTGGCCCTTTTTGTTCTTTGCCTTGGGTTTCTCTGCCCTCCACTTTTCCTCATCTCCTTTCTGTCTTTTGCTTTTGTCTCCTTTTTGTTTCCCTCTGTCTCCCTCCGTTCTACACCAGTTGCTCCAAAAAATCAGTAGCAACTGAGGCCGAAACTTGGGCCCAAAGTGTGTAAGTTAAGCTTTGTTGTTGTGGTATCTCCTCTACAACATCACAAACACTCACTTACAAAATGGCTTCAACTCAGGAACTTGTCAGGTGACGTGACCTTTTATTATTATTATATATGAGCAATTGCATTACCACAGTAGTCCACTAGATTTTGATAAGGTCCCACATGGTAGACTGGTCACGAAGGTAAAAGGCCATGGGATCCAGGGCAACGTGGCAAGTTGGATCCAAAATTGGCTCGAAGGTAGGAAGCAAAGGGTAATGGTTGATGGATGTTTTTGTGACTGGAAGGATGTTTCTAGTGGGGTTCCACAGGGCTCAGTACTGGGTCCCTTGCTTTTTGTGGTATATATCAATGATCTAGATATGAAAGAGGGGGCATGATTAAAAAGTTTGCAGATGACACTAAAATTGGCTGTGTGGTTGATAATGAAGAGGAAAGTCATGGGCTGCAGGAGGATATCAATCTACTGGTCAGGTGGGCAGAGCAGTGGCAAATGGAATTTAATTCAGAGAAGTGTGAGGTAATGCAATTGGAGAGGGCTAATAAGGAAAGGGTATGCACATTAAACGGTAGGCCACTTAATAGTGCAGATGAACAAAGGGACCTTGGAGTGCTTGTCCACAGATCCCTGAAAGTAGCAGGCCAGGTGGATAAGGTGGTTAACAAGGCATACGGAAGGCTTGCCTTTATTGGCCGAGGCATAGAATACAAGAGCAAGGAGGTTATGCTTAAATTGTATAATACTCTGGTTAGGTCACAGCTGGAATACTGCGTGCAGTTCTGGTTGCCGTATTATAGGAAGGACATGATTGCACTGGAGAGGTTGCAGAGGAGATTTACGAGGATGCTGCCTGGAATGGAGAACCTTAGCTATGAGGACAGATTGGATAGGCTGGGTTTGTTCTCTGGGAGGCTGAGAGGAGATCTCATTGAGGTGTATAAAATTTTGAGGGGTCTGGATATAGTGGAGAGCAAGGGCCTATTTCCCTTGGTGGAGGGGTCAATTACAAGGGGGCAAAGGTTTAAGGTGGTTGGTGGAAGTTTCAGAGGGGATTTGAGGGGAAGCCTCTTCACACAGATGGTTGTGGTGGTCTGGAACTCACTGCCTGGAAGGGTGGTAGAGGCAGAAAACCTCACCACATTTAAAAGGTGCTTGGATGGACACTTAAAGTGCTGTAACCTAGAGCTGGTAAGTGGGATTAGACTGGATAACCTCTTGTTGGCCGGTGCAGATATGATGGTAAGTACTGTAGGGAATCGAAAACGGCCAGGGTGATCTCCTGGACTAGTTTCGATCGCCTGGATGGGTTGGAGAGGAATTTTCCCAGATTTTGTCCCCAATTGGTCTGGGTTTTTATCTGGGTTTTTGCCTCTCCCAGGAGATCGCATGGCCCCGGTTGGGGTGGAGTGTAGAATGTTGTGGTGCATGGGGTGTCGCAGTTGTGTAGGGCGAACTAGTTGGCCCGGGTGCTCTTTACCTTTCTGCCATTGATCATTGTCCATAAGTTTATATGTAACCTTCAGGGCTGCTGACCGAGTGCCGTGTGGCTCTTTGTCGGCCGGCGCGGACACGATGGGCTGAAATGGCCTCCTTCTGCATTGTAGATTTCTATGTTTCTATGTTTCTAGATGGAGTTATATATTACACTTCTCCCTCCTTAATGAAGAAGTAATTATAACAAAAAACAATCATCATACCTAACTTGCATGGTTATACACAACAAAAGATATGGGGCTAGATTTTCCACTTTTTTTGCATGAATGTCATTTTAACACTAAAATGACATATAATGCCTAGATATCGCCCATTTAGCCACAAAATGGAAATTGATGCCCATTTTTCGGGCACTTATTACCGAGCGCTACTTTCCCTATGTGTGTAACGCTGGGAAAATATAATACCGCCCGCCCACTTTCTTTGGGCGGAATCATTGGAATGGGCGAAACCATAATATCGGCCAGCGTTACTTTCCGCACGTAATTAACGGCGAGATTCAATAATACCGACCGTCCATTTTATTTTGTCATAAAGTTCACATTTGCCGAAACTAACGGCCATGAGATCGCCCAGCGTCACTTTCACCACCTCGCACACATCTTGCCCACAATATCGCTCACCCAAAAAACCACCAGGAAAAAGTGGAACTAACCGGAAGTACTCACAGCGTTATGGACACCATGTTCTAAATCACATGTCGCATGATTTAAAAGGCTGCTCTGCTTCAACCTCGGGGGAGTTCGGATGTACTCTGGAGGTCTTTGTAGGTGATGGAAACATCTGAACAAACATCTTATCATACTGTGGACGATTGGAATTTAATAGGTGTCTTTGTCGGGACATTCATTGTTTGTGACCAATCGGTGGAAAACAGAGAGCTATTGGAATGAGGCCTGTCCTTTCTCACCCTCTCTTGATGACCAATTACATGCTGCAGACTCGAGATGGCCGAAGGAACGCTCCACGGCATTATGTGCCCAATGTAAGATGTGCCAGACTGATGAGGGGGACCAGACGTTATACCCCCCCGCAAGTACAGGGAGAAGCATTCTTACCTCGACTTGTCCGACACCACCTGCCTTCGGAGACTGCGCTTCCACAAAGAGGTTATCACTGAGATATGCCGGCTCATAAGGGGAGATCTGCAGCCTGCCAGCACCATCAGTACTGCACTGTCCGTCGAGGTCAAAGTCACCGCGGCACTGTCGTTCTACGCGTCGGATTCTTTTCAGGCCTCAGCTGGCGACATTTGCGGTCTGTCTCAGCATGCCACACATTGCTGCATTACACAGGTCACTGAAGCTCTGTATCCACGCAGGATGGACTTTATCAGCTTCCCTATGACCAGGGAGGCTCAGACTGAGTGGGCTTTAGGATTCTACCAAATTGCTAACTTCCCCAAGGTGCAGGGAGCAATAGGCTGTACGCACATCGCGATGCGGGCACCTTTTCAGGATGAAGAGGTTTTTAGGAACTGCAAGGGATTCCACTCCCTGAATGTGCAACTTGTTGTCGACCACCAGCAAATTATTATGGCAGCGAATGCTAAATTTCCGGGCAGCATCCATGATGTTCACATCCTGCGTGAGAGCACTTTATCTGACATGTTTACCAATCAGTCACAAGGTCATGCTGGAGGATATGACCTTGCCACCTGGCTAATGGGCCCCTGCGTGACACCCACACCAAAGCCGAGAGGCGATGCAATGAGAGCCGCAGAGCCACTCGCAATATCATGGAGAAAACCATTGGAATGCTTAAGCAGCGCTTTAGATGCCTGGACCACTCAGGAGGCGAGCTCCAATATCACCCTGAGCAGGTAGCTCAATTCGTGGTGGTGTGCTCCATGCTGCACAACTTGGCTAACAGGAGGGGACAAGAATTGCCAGAAGAGTCTGACAGTCCACCTCAGGAGAGAGAGGAAGAGGAGGACAAGGAGGTGGACACTGACATCGGCCCAGACAATCAGGCTGATGCTGAAGCCATGCCCCCGCCTCCCTGCAGACCGCATGAAAGGGCCCGTGGTGGCATGATAGCTGCAAGAGCCTTACATCAGGAGCTCATCAATGAGCGCTTTGCCTGAAAGAACGTTGGTGGTATTTACAAGACTGACACACTGCTGGGTGTGCAGGTCATACATCAATGGTGGGCATCACCTTGGTGACAGTTAAAGTTTAAGTTGATTGAAGTTAAGTGTAATTATACCCTTTGATGTTAAGGAATTACCAGCGTGTAACGGTGCAGCTACCTGAGCAACAAGGTTTTGTTAAATAAAAAACATTTAAACAGAACATTTGTCTGAAATCATAAGTATTTCTGTAAAAAAGCAACCCTTGCCCCCCCCCCCCCCACCCACCCCTGCTTCTCCTCCCCACCTCTACCCCTTCCCCTTCTCCTCCTGACTCCAAGCCACCTGGCTCCTCAGGCGATGCTTTATTGGGGCGGGGGGTTGGGGGATGACAGAACCACTGCTTGGATGGATACGGGAGAGGACGGTCCTGAGGTGGGAACGTGTTCCAAGCCAGAAGCAAGATGTTGCTCCTGGCGCTCATGTGTGGTTGGCAATGGGGGTGCGGCACCTTGGGGTGCAGTGCCGCGCTCTGGGACCACTGGGAGCCCTCTGCCACCAGTGTTCCTGGATAACAGCTCCAGGGCCTCCTCCATCCCTTCCATGTTATATCTTATTTGTTGGACAAAAATTCGGTGCCAACTATGTTCTTGATGCTTAGTGGGCTTTTTGCTGCTGGTGAATCTCCCTGGTGCCTCCCACAACAGCCAGACAAGCACACACCACAGCCACACACACTTTCAGTTCCTCTCAGCTCCCTCTCTCTCTCTGTCTCCTCTTCTGAGCATGTCATGATGACCCTTGACATAGAAACTTAGAAAATAGGTGCAGGAGTAGGCCATTCGGCCTTTCGAGTCTGCACCACCATTCAATATGATCTCGCTGCACTCCCTCAATAGCAAGAATGTCCTTCTTCAGATTAGGAGATCAAAACTGTACACAATATTCAAGGTGTGGCCTCACCAAGGCCCTGTACAACTGCAGTAAGACCTCCCTGCTCCTATACTCAAATCCTCTCACTATGAAGGCCAACATACCATTTGCCTTCTTCACCACCTGCTGTACCTCTATGCCTGTCATGTATCTCACATTACTGTATATAACTATCTTACCATGCTATACATGACTGTAACTGGATATGACCTGTAACAATAAGCATACCTTACCACCAGGGGTACACTTGCAGGAGACACTCCATACCTGTCCCACTGAGGTATATAAAGGGAGGTCTCAGGCAAGTGCAGCACTGGAGAGCTGTGAATTAAAGGTGCAGGCCCTGAGTGACCTTGACTTCAGCATGTGTCTCGTGTAAGTCAGTACATTAGAGTCAGGACTTAACAGTGGCGACGAGTTACGGGATCACATAATCCACAGAATGGCTACCAACAGCTCAGATGAGAAATACAATGCTGGAGACAATTGGGATGACTTTATAGAAAGGCTCCAGCAAAGCTTTGTGACCAAAGACTGGCTGGGTGACGATAAGGCAGACAAGAGAAGAGCCCATCTCTTGACCAGCTGTGGCTCGAAAACATATGCTTTAATGAAAGACCCGCTGGCACCTTATAAACCAGCAAGCAAGTCATTTGAGGAGTTGAGCACAATGGTGAGAGACCACCTGAAGCCAGCGAGCAGCCTACACATGGCCAGGCACAGGTTCTACAACTACAGACGCTGTGTGGGCCAAAGCATACCCGACTTCGTGGCGGAACTTCGGAGAGCAGGCCTTCAACAGCATACAGTGGCGACAGAAGCCATCAAAATCAAGGGTCACCTGAACGGCCGATCACACCTCATCAACCCACAATGCGAGCAATCAACAACAGATTGAGAGAAGCTCAAGGGAGATCATCCAGACGCAGCTCATCCTTTGGAAACAATGGAAATGGTCTGTGTTGGCGATGTGGGGGAAGGCACTCAACCAGGGTGTGTCGATTTCAGCATGCCATTTGCAGAAACTGAAACTACACAGGGCATCTGGCTCGCATGTGCAGAAAAACAGCAGCTCAGCTGGTATACGAATCGGAAGGGTCGGAAAGCGGACCAGAAGACGGTTGGAACAGTGCACGGGACGCCGAGGTACAGCGGGTTAACACGATCAATGTCCACTGTTCTTACACCAAGACACCTCCAATTATGATGAGGGTTCTACTCAACGGGATACCCGTCAACATGGAATTGGACACGGGGGCCAGTCAATCCCTCATGAGCGTTCAGCAATTTGAACAGCTGTGGCCGCACAAAAGCAACAGACCAAAACTCACAAAGATCGACACCAAACTAAGGACCTATACTAAAGAAATCGTCCCAGTCCTTGGCAGCACCATGCTTTCAGTCACACACAAAGGGATGGTCCACCGACTTTCCCTGTGGATTGTCCGCGGGGATCTCCCAGCCCTGGCTAGCAGAACTTAATTGAAAATGGGATGATGTTCACGCCATGTCGTCAGAGGAGCGGACCTCCTGCTCAACAGTTCTAAGCCGTTTTGAACATCTCTTTCAGCCAGGTGTGGGCACCTTCAAAGGGGCTAAAGTTAGAATCTACACCACACAGGGTGCCAGGCCGGTCCATCACAAGGCTAGAGCTGTGCCTTATGTGATGAGGGAAAAGATTGAAAACGAACTGGACCGGCTTCTGCGGGAAGGCATAATTTCTCCCATGGAATTCAGCGACTGGGCAAGCCCCATCGTCCCCATCATGAAGCCTGATGGATCCGTGCGAATCTGTGGGGGTTACAAATCTACCATAAACAGAGTCTCCCTACAGGACCAAAACCCGCTGCCCAGAGCGGAGGATCTATTTGCCATGTTGGCTGGAGGAAAACTTTTCTCGAAACTTGACCTCACATCTGCGTATATGACGCAAGAACTGACCGAAGAGTCTAAGCTACTCACCACCATCAACACACATCGAGGCCTTTTTGTGTACAATCGATGCCCATTCGGCATCAGGTCAGCAGCTGCTATATTCCAGCGCAACATGGAGAGTCTGCTCAAGTCCATCCCGGGGACGGTTGTGTTTCAAGATGACATAGTCATCACGTGCAGGGACACCGACTCTCATCTCCACGATCTTGAGGAAGTAGTAAGTCGATTGGATCGGGTAGGCCTAAGAGTTAAGAAATCCAAGTGTCTGTTTCTCGCGCCTGAGGTTGAATTTTTGGGCAGAAGGATTGCCGCTGATGGAATCCGCCCAACCGAATCCAAAACCGAAGCAATTCGCCTGGCACCCAGGCCCCGGAATGTCTCAGAACTGCGCGCCTTTCTCGGGCTACTCAATTACTTTGGGAACTTTATGCAGAACTTGAACACGCTGCTGGAGCTTTTCCACGTGCTACTCAGAAAGAGGTGCGATTGGTTTTGGGGGGAAGCCCAAGAACACACCTTCAATAAGGCACACAACCTTCTATGTTCCAAGAGTGTTTTAGCCTTTTTTGACCCAGGTAAAAAGATAGTCCTTACGTGTGATGCACCAGCGTACGGGGTCGGGTGCGTTTTACAGCATGTCAATGACACGGGTAAATTGCAGCCCGTTGCTTATGTCTCCAGGTCACTTTCGCGGGAGGAGCATGGGTACGGTATGGTTGAGAAGGAGGCGCTCGTGTGCGTGTATGGTGTCAAAAAGATGCACCAATACCTTTTCGGGGCCAAGTTTGCGTTAGGAGCCGACCACAAACCCCTCACGTCCCTACTATCCGAGTGCAAGGCAATCAACGCCTCGGCGCGCATTCAGCGGTGGGCACTCATGCTGGCGTCTTACGACTACACGATAAGGCACAGATCAGGCACAGACAACTGTGCCGACGCGCTTAGCAGGCTACCCCTGGCGACCGCAGAAGGGTCTGACGAGCAGGACTGTGAGATGGTCATGGCAATCAATGCCTTTGAATCCACAGGTTCGCCCATGATGGCTCGCCAAATCAGAGCCTGGATGACCAGTGACCCCACGTTATCTCTAGTTAAAAGATGTGTTTTAACTAGTGAATGGGCAGAGGCTCGCGATGCCTGCCCCGAGGAGGTCAAACCCTTCCATAGGTGCATGCATGAACTCTCACTGCAGGCAGACTGCCTGATGTGGGGCAGCCGAGTAGTTATGCCCTTACGAGGCAGGGAGGCGTTTGTCCGGGAGCTCCATCGCGAGCACCCGGGGATCGTCCTTATGAAGGCCATAGCCAGATCTCATGTCTGGTGGCCTGGCATTGACGCGGACTTGGAGCTCTGTGTCCGTCGGTGCACCATTTGTGCCCAACTCAGTAATGCCCCCAGGGAGGCTCCCCTGAGCCCCTGGCTCTGGCCCACCAAACCGTGGTCGCAGGTGCATGTAGACTATGCGGGCCCATTCATGGGCAAAATGTTCCTCGTAGTTGTTAATGCATTTTCAAAATGGATCGAGTGCACCATTTTAAACTCGAGCACCACCTCCACCACTGTGGCGAGCCTTAGAACCATGTTTGCAACGCACGGTATTCCAGACATATTGGTCAGTGATAATGGTCCATGCTTCACCAGCGCAGAATTTCATGATTTTATAGTTGACCACAGTATAAAATCACGTCAACACTGCACCTTTCAAGTCGGCCTCCAATGGCCAGGCGGAGCAAGCAGTGCAGATCATTAAACAAGGCATGCTCAGAATCCAAGATCCCACGCTGCAGAGCCGCCTGTCGCGACTGCTGCTGGCATACAGATCTCTTCTGCATTCGTTGACTGGGGTTCCCCCCTCACAACTATTGATGAAATGAACCTTAAAGACCAGGCTCTCGTTAATCCTCCCAGACATGCATGAAATTGTTGAGGCTAAGCGTCAAAAGCTAACTGAGTACCATGACCGAAATTCGAGGGGGAGGTGGAATGCGATAGGGGACAAAGTGTTTGTGTTAAACTATGGCCGGGGGCCCAAATGGCTTGCAGGGACAGTAACAGACAAAGATGGAAACAGGCTACTGGTTGTACAAATGGACAATGGCCAAACCTGCCGGAGGCATGTAGACCAAGTAAAAAGTAGATTCACTGATAACACTGAAGAACCAGAACCAAGTACAATGTGGAACTCACACCACACCTGGTGAACAGACAGGTAGAACAACCTGAGGAAAGCACAGTCTCAACAGACAGCCCAGGCGAGATACTAGCAATCACACCAAATGAAACAGACAGCCCAGGTGAGATACCAGCAATCACACCGAACGAAAAACAGGCACCAAGGCAAACAACTGAACCACAACTAAGACGCTCCACGCGGGAGCGCAGATCACCTAAGAGACTGAATCTATAAAGGCAATAAGACCTTGGGGGAGGGTGATGTCATGTATCTCACATTACTGTATATAACTGTATCTTACCATGCTGTACATGACTGTAACTGGATATGACCTGTAACAATAAACATACCTTACCACCAGGGGTGCACTTGCAGGAGACACTCCATACCTGTCCCACTGAGGTATATAAAGGGAGGTCTCAGGCAAGTGCAGCACTGGAGAGCTGGAATTAAAGGTGCAGGTCCTGAGTGACCTTGACTTCAGCATGTGTCTCGTGTAAGTCAGTACATTAGAGTCAGGACTTAATAATGCCAACTTTCAATGACTGATGTACCATAACACCCAAGTCTCGTTGCACCTCCCCTTTTCCAAATCTGTCACCATTCAGATAATATTCTGCCTTCCTGTTTTTCTCCAAGGGATGCCCTTGATCTACATTTGAACTCTCTATAACTTCAGACTGTTTGTCTGCCTGACTCGGACTCCAACTTAAATTCTGACTTTCTTTTGGACTTGTTTCCAATACATTTGATGTCAGATGTGCAACTGGTACTTTACTTGTATCAAAACTATCTGATGAGTCAGAAATAATTGAATCATTCCAACTTTCAACTCCTTCCACGTCTGTAGGTAAAATATGATCCATGTGAACAAACCTGACCTGTCCATGATCAAACACCTTGACCAAATATGTGCGAGGACCACATATCTTCACCACCCTGGTAACCACGTTAACTATTTATGGTGATGGTTCTTCACTCTCACCTTCTGAGTTAATTTCACACTTCTCTCTCTTACTCTACCTCTATCATGATTCTCTTTCTGTCTTAATTGTTTCTCTTCTACTGACTGTGCCAAGTTTGGTTTTAACAACGAGAATCTGATTCGTGGCTGTCATTTGAGAAACAACTCTGCTGGTGTTCTACCAGTAGTTGTATGAGGAGTATTACGATAAGTAATTAGAAAATTTTCCAATTTGTGGTCCAATGACAACTGTTGCTTCTTTGGATTTGGATCACAGATTTGTTTGATGAGAGCATGTTTTACAATTTGTATAGTACGCTCTGCTGCACCATTTGAAGCAGGATGGTATGATGGAAACTTGGTACGTTTCACACCATTTCTGCTCATGAACTGTGCAAATTCTTTCAAACAAAATTGTGGTCCATTCTCAGCCACAATTTCTTCTGGGAGGCCATGTGAAGAAAATAATCTTCGCAAATATAGAAACATAGAAACATAGAAACATAGAAAATAGGTGCAGGAGTAGGCCATTCGGCCCTTCGAACCATTCAATATGATCATGGCTGATCAAGCACCTCAGTACCCCATTCCTGCTTTCCATACCCCTTGATGCCTTTAGCCATAAGCGCCACATCTAACTCCCTTTTGAATATATCTAAAGAAATGGCCTCAACAACTTTCTGCTCACAACTCTCCGAGTGAAGAAGTTTCTCCTCATCTTGGTCCTAAATGGCTTACCCCTTATCCTTAGACTGTGACCCCTGGTTCTGGACTTCCCCAACATCGGGAACATTCTTCCTGCATCTAACCTGTCCAATCCCGTCAGAATTTTATATGTTTCTATGAGATCCCCTCTCATTCTTCTAAATTACATTGAATATAAGCCTAGTCGATCCAGTCTTTCTTCATATGTCAGTCCTGTCTGGTGAACCTTCGCTGCACTCCCTCAATAGCAAGAATGTCCATCCTCAGATTAGGAGACCAAAACTGTACACAATATTCAAGATGTGGCCTCACCAAGGCCTTGTACAACTGCAGTAAGACCTCCCTGCTCCTATACTCAAATCTTCTCGCTATGAAGGCCAACATGCCATTTGCCTTCTTCATTGCCTGCTGTACCTGTATGCCAACTTTCAATGACTGATGTACCATGACACCCAGGTGCTCTTCCCCTTTTACTAATCTGTCACCATTCAGATAATAATCTGCCGTCCTGTTTTTACCACCAAAGTGAATAACCTCACATTTATCTTCATTATACTGCATCTACCATGCATTTGCCCACTCACCTAACCTGTCCAAGTCACCCTGCAGCCTCTTAGCATCCTCCTCACAGCTCACACTGCCACCTAGCTTAGTGTCATCTTCAAACTTGGAGATATTACATTCATTGTCGAGTGTTTTACTTGTTGTTATTTTCCGCATCGGAAACGCCTCTACCCACTTCGAATGGCTATCAATCACAATGAACAAATGCTGTCCTTCTAGCTCAGCAAAATTGATATGTCGTGTTTGCCACACCCCGCGAGGTCGTTTCCATGGCTGTAATGGTACTGGTGGTGGTTGCTTGCTTACCGATTGACATGTCGTATACTGACTCACGATGTACACTATATCTTTATCAAGACCTGGCCACCGTAAATAACTGCGTGCAAAACTCTTGGTCAAGCACGTTCCCAGGTGCTGGTCATGAAGTTCTCCTAATAATCTGGATCTGAATTTATTTGGTATAACCACTCTTGCACCCCACATGATATAATATTTAGCGACTGATAATTCATTCCCACGAATGAAGAATGGCTGGATATCTTTGTCTGTTACCTGGTTTGGCCAGTCATTTGCTATTTAATCATACACCTTTCACATAACTGGGTCATAGAAACATAACATAGAAACATAGAAACATAGAAAATAGGTGCAGGAGTAGGCCATTCGGCCCTTCGAACCTGCACCGCCATTCAATGAGTTCATGGCTGAACATGTAACTTCAGTACCCCATTCCTGCTTTCTCGCCATACCCCTTGATCCCCCTAGTAGTAAGGACTACATCTAACATCTAGTGAACCTGCCTCAACAACCCTCCGTGGCAGAGAATCCCACAGGCCCACCACTCCCTGGCTGAAGAAGCCTCTCCTCATCTCGGTCCCAAATGGCCCACCCCCCATCCTTAGACTGTGACCCCAGGCTCTGGACCTCCCCAATATTAATAAGAACATAAGAACATAAGAATTAGGAATAGGAGTAGGCCATCTAGCCCCTCGAGCCTGCTCCGCCACCCAACAAGTCATGGCTGATCTGGCTGTGGACTCAGCTCCACTTACCCGCCCGCTCCCCATAACCCTTAATACCCTTATTGGTTAAAAATCTATCTATCTGTGATTTGAATATATTCAATGAGCTAGCCTCAACTGCTTCCTTGGGCAGAGAATTCCACAGATTCATAACCCTCTGGGAGAAGAAATTCCTTCTCAACTGGGTTTTAAATTGGCTCCCCCGTATTTTGAGGCTGTGCCCCCTAGTTCTAGTCTCCCCGACCAGTGGAAACAACCGTTCTGCCTCTATCTTGTCTATCCCCTTCATTATTTTAAATGTTTCTATAAGATCACCCCTCATCCTTCTGAACTCCAACGAGTAAAGACCCAGTCTACTCAATCTATCATCATAAGGTAACCCCCTCATCTCCGGAATCAGCCGAGTGAATCGTCTCTGTACCCCTTCCAAAGCTAGTATATCCTTCCTTAAGTAAGGTGACCAAAACTGCACACAGTACTTCAGGTGCGGCCTCATGACCTCCCTGCTTTTGTACTCCATCCCTCTCGCAATGAAGGCCAACATTCCATTCGCCTTCCTGATTACCTGCTGCACCTGCAAACTAACTTTTTGGGATTCATGCACAAGGACCCCAGGTCCCTCTGCATCGCAGCATGTTGTAATTTCTCCCCATTCAAATAATATTCCCTTTTACTGTTTTTTTCCCAAGGTGGATGACCTCACATTTTCCGACATTGTATTCCATCTGCCAAACCTTAGCCCATTCACTTCACCTATCTAAATCTCTTTGCAGCCTCTCTGTGTCCTCTACACAACCCGCTTTCCCACTAATCTTTGTGTCATCTGCAAATTTTGTTACACTACACTCTGTCCCCTCTTCCAGGTCATCTATGTATATTGTAAACAGTTGTGGTCCCAGCACCGATCCCTGTGGCACACCACTAACCACCGATTTCCAACCCGAAAAGGACCCATTTATCTCGACTCTCTGCTTTCTGTTAGCCAGCCAATTCTCGATCCACGCTAATACATTTCCTCTGACTCGGCGTACCTTTATCTTCTGCAGTAACCTTTTGTGTGGCACCTTATCGAATGCCTTTTGGAAATCTAAATACACCACATCCATCGGTACACCTCTATCCACCATGCTCGTTATATCCTTAAAGAATTCCAGTAAGTTAGTTACACATGATTTCCCCTTCATGAATCCATGTTGCGTCTGCTTGATTGCACTATTCCTATCTAGATGTCCCGCTATTTCTTCCTTAATGACAGTTTCAAACATTTTCCACACTACAGATGTTAAACTAACCGGCCTATAGATACCTGCCTTTTGTCTGCCCCCTTTTTTAAACAGAGGCGTTACATTAGCTGTTTGGTTACTCAACCAATCCCTTCAGCTGTGACTGGCAGTTTATCAATGTATGAAAAATAGAACACTTCTTCCCTATCTGGTGTAACTTGTGATGGAGATGGCAACCCAGACATAGGATCAGCATTACTGTGATCAGATGACTGTCTGTATTCAATATCATATGTATATGCTGACAAAATCAAAACCCATCTCTGTATTCAGGCTGCAGCTAATGTTGGAACTTGGGGACTTTGGATAGAGGATTGGTGTCAGGGGCTTATGATCTGTAATGATGGTAAACTTCTGACCATACAAGTATTTGTGGAACTTCTTGACCCCAAAAATTAATGCCAAAGCTTCCCTTTCGATTTGCACATAATTACGCTCACTGGCACTGAGAGTGCATGAAGCAAAAGCAAGTGGTCTCTCCTCCCCACTAATTAGTACATGAGAGATCATTGCCCCAACTGCATACAGAGAGGATTCACATGCTAGCTTGAGCTCCTTAGATACGTCATAGTGAACTAAAATGGTGTTCTCTACCAATTAGCTTTTACACTCCTTGAATGCTGTGTCGCATTCTTCTGACCACTTCTAATGGACCTAATTTTTCAACAGCTCATTCAATGGATGTAACACTGTAGCCAAATGTGGTAGGAACTTCCCATAATAGTTCAAAAGACCCAAGAATGATCAAAGTTCAGTGACATTTTTGGGAGTGGATGCATTTCCAATTGCATCCAGCTTTCCCTTGGTTGGATGTAAACCATCTTTGTCTACTTTGTGCCCTAAGTACTCCACTGAGCTTTGAAATAACTCACACTTGCGAGCAGTCACTTGTAGAAACATAGAAACATAGAAATTTACAGTGCAGAAGGAGGCCATTCCGGCCCATCATGTCCATGCCGACCGACAAAGAGCCACCGCTCCTTGGTCAGCAGCCATGAAGGTTACATATAAACCTATGAACAATGACGGAAAGGCAAAGAGCACCCAGCCCAACCAGTCCGCCTCACCACAACTGCGACACCCCTTATACTGAAACGTTCTACACCCCACCCCAACCGGAGCCATGTGATCTCCTGGGAGAGGCAAAAACCAGATTTAAAAACCCAGGCCAATTTACGGAGAAAAAATCTGGGAAAATTATGCTCCAACCCATCCAGGTGATCGAAACTAGTCCAGGAGATCACCCTGGCCGTATTCTATGCCCTGCAGTACTTACCATTATATCTGCTCCATCCAACAAAAGGTCATCCAGTCTAATCTCAATTACCAGCTCTAGGTCCGTAACCCTGCAGGTTACTGCACTTTAAGTACCCAGCCAACCATCTCTTAAAAATGGTGAGGGTTTCTGCATCCACCACTCTTCCAGACAGCGAGTTCCAGATTCCCACAACCTTCTGCGTAAAGAACCCCTCCCTCAAATCCCCTCTAAACTTTCCACCAACCATCTTAAAACTATGTCCCCTCGTAATAGACCCCTCCACCAATGGAAATAGACCCTTACTATCCACTATGTCCAGGCCCCTCAATATTTTGTACACCTCAATGAGGTCTCCTCTCAACCTCCTCTGTTCCATTGAGAACAAACCCAGCCTATCCAATCTGTCCTCATAACTAAGATTCTCCATTCCAGGCAGCATCCTAGTAAATCTCCTCTGCACCCTCTCTAGTGCAATCACGTCCTTCCTATAATACAGCAACCAGAACTGCACGCAATACCCCAGCTGTGGCCTAACCAAAGTATTATATAATGTAAGCATAACCTCCCTGCTCTTATATTCTATGCCTTGGCCAATAAAGGCAAGCATTCCGTATGCCTTGGTAACCACCTTATCCACCTGGCCTGCTACTTTCAGGGATCTGTAGACAAGCACGCGAGGTCTCTTTGTTCATCTACACTATTAAGTGGCCTACCGCTTAATGTGTACACCCTTTCCTTATTAGCCCTCCCAACATGCATCACCTCACACGTCTCTGAATTAAATTTCATTTGCCACTGCTCTGCCCCCCTGACCAGTAGATTGATGTCCTCCTGCAGCCCATGACTTTCCTCTTCATTATCAACCACACAGTCAATTTTAGTGTCGTCTGCAAACTTCTTAATCATACTCCCTATATTCAAATCTAAATCGTTGATATATACCACAAAAAGCAAGGGACCCAGTACTGAGCCCTGCGGAACTCCACTGGAGACATCCTTCCAGTCACAAAAACATCCATCAATCATTACCCTTTGCTTCCTACCACCAAGCTAATTTTGGATCCAACTTGCCACGTTGCCCTGGATCCAATGGGCTTTAATCTTCATGACCTGTCTACCATGTGGGACCTTATCAAAAGCCTTGCTAAAGTCCATATATACTACATCGACCCTTTTGGTTATCTCCTCAAAAAATTCAATCAGGTTCGTCAGAGACGATCTTCCCTTAACAAATCCGTGCTGACTGTCCCTAATTAATCCTTGCCTTTCCAAATGCAGATTTATCCTGTCTTTCAGGATTTTTTCCAATAATTTTCCCACCACTGAGGTTAGGCTGACAGGCCTGTAATTACTTGGCCTATCGCTTTCTCCCTTCTTAAGCAAGGGTACTATATTAGCAGTCCTCCAATCCTCCGGCATTATGCCCAAATCTAAAGAGGACTGGAAAATGATGGTCAAGGCCTCTGCTGTTTCCTCTCTTACTTCGCTCAACAGCCTGGGATGCATTTCGTTTGGACCCGGAGACTTATCTACTTTCAAAGCTACTAAACCCCTTAATACTTGCTCTCTTGCTATATTTATTTCATCTAGAATATCATAGTGCTCCTCGATAGCATTATCTGCATTGCCCCTTTCCTTTGTGAAAATAGATGCAAAGTATTCGTTAAGAACCCTCCCAACATCTTCTGCCTCCACACAAAGATTACCCTCATGGTCTCTAATAGGCCCTACCCTTTCTTTAGTTATCCTCTTACTCATAATATCTTTATAGACAACTTAGAGTTTTTTCTGTAATTTTACTGGCCAAGAATTTCTCATGCTCTCTCTTAGCATTCCTAATATCCTTTTTAATTTTGCCTCTTAACTTTCTATATTCATTTGAATATTCTATTGTATTTAGCCGTTGGTATATGACATAAGTGTCCCTTTTTTTTAAGTCCCTAGACATCCAGGGGGCTCTAGAAATATTTTTCCCAACCTTTTTCTTTAAGGGCACATGTTTGGCCTGAGCCTTCTGGATCTCCTCCTTAAATGCCTCCCACGGTTCTGACACTGATTTACCCACAAGTAGCTGTTTCCAGTCCATCATGGCCAAATCACTCCTTAACTTAGCAAAATTAGCTTTTCCCCAATTCGGAACTTTTATTCCAGGCCTATTCTTGTCCTTATCCATAACCAACTTGAATCTGACTGAATTATGGTCACTGGCACCCAAGTGCTCTCCCACTAATACCTCTTCAACCTGCCCAGCTTCATTCCCCAAAACTAAATCCAAGACCGCCCCCTCTCATATTGGGCTTGCTACTTACTGACTAAAAAAGTTCTCTTGAATGCATTTCAAGAATTCCATACCCTCTATACCCTTCACACTAAATTTGTGTCAATCAATATTTGGAAAATTAAAATCCCCTACCCTATAGTTTTTAGACTTCACAGCAATTTGTCTGCATATTTGCTCCTCTATCTCCCTCTCACTGTTTGGGGGTCTATAATACACAGCCAGCAGTGTGATTGCCCCTTTTTTATTTTTCAATTTAACCCATATGGCCTCATTTGATGATCCCTCTAACATATCATCCCTCCTCACCGCTGTAATAGATTCTTTAATCAGTAACCGCAATACCCCCGCCCCTCTTTTTATCCCCCTCCCTATCTTGTCTAAAAATCCTGTAGCCAGGAATATTGATCTGCCAAACCTGCCCCTCTTTCAGCCATGTTTCTGTAACGGTTATAAAGTCATACTCCCAAGTGTCTACCTGTGCTCTTAACTCATCCGCCTTATTCGCTATACTCCTTGCATTAAAGTATATACCACTCAGCACAGGAAGACCTCCTTGCTTCCTACATACTAAGCCCTGTTTCCTTTGTCTTACAGATTCGCTTTCTAGATTTTTTGCCATCCAATTTCAGCTTTACTTCCTTCCCTTTTGAATTCATTCTCAGTTTCCCACCCCCCTGCCAAGCTAGTTTAAACTCTCCCCAACAGCACTAGCAAAACTCCCCGTGAGGATATTGATCCCGGCGCTGTTGACTTGCAAACCGTCCGGTTTGTACAGGTCCCATCTCTCCCAGAAGCGGTCCCAACGCCTCAAGAATTTAAAGCCCTTCCTCCTACACCAATTTTCCAGCCACATGTTCATCCTCTCTCTCCTTCTATTCTTATACTCATTAGCACATGGCACCGGTAGTAACCCAGAGATTACTACCTTTGAGTTCTTACCATTTAATTTTCCTCCTGGCTCCCTGAATTCTTCCTGTAGGACCTTACCCCTTATTTTACCTATGTCTTTGATCCCGATATGGACCACAACCTCTAGCTGTTTACCCTCCCCCCCACCCAGGATGCCCTGCGTTCACTCTGTGACATCCTTGACCCTGGCACCAGGGAGGCACAAAACCATTTGGGAGTCACGTGTGCTCTGTGCTTCTCTAGCCGTTTGAGCACTTTATTCAATATGTTATTACGATTTGCCTGTTTGGTGCTGAAATTAGTATGTCATCTAAGTGACATACTACCACTTCAACACCTTGCAAAATCTGGTTCATCACCCCTTGGAATATGGCGGGGGCGGAAGACAATCCAAATGATAGTCTATTTAATTGATATAGGCCGAGATGAGTATTTATAGTCAAGGATGACTTGGACTCCTCATCTAGTTCAAGTTGCAAGTAGGCATTTGTCAGATCTAACTTTGAGAAGATCGGACCACCTGTCAACGTTGTGAACAAATCTTCTACATTTGGCAACGTATTGGGTAGATTACACTCCAGAACCTGGTTTACATAGAAACATAGAAAATAGGCCATTCGGCCCTTCGAGCCTGCACCACCATTCAATAAGATCATGGCTGATCATTCCCTCAGTACCCCTTTCCTGCTTTCTCTCCATACCCCTTGATCCCTTTAGCCGTAAGGGCCATATCTAACTCCCTCTTGAATATATCCAATGAACTGGCATCAACAACTCTCTGCAGTAGGTAATTCCACAGGTTAACAACTGTCTGAGTGAAGAGGTTTCTCCTCATCTCAGTCCTAAATGGCCTACCCCTTATCAGAAGACTATGTCCCCTGGTTCTGGACTTCCCCAACATCGGGAACATTCTTCCCGCATCTAACCTGTCCAGTCCCGTCAGAATCTTATACGTTTCTATGAGATCCCCTCTCATCCTTCTAAACTCCAGTGAATAAAGGCCCAGTTGATCCAGTCTCTCCTCATAATTAGTCTGGCGAACCTTCGCTGCACTCCCTCAATAGCAAGAACGTCCTTCCTCAGATTAGGAGACCAAAACTGAACACAATATTCCAAGTGAGGCCTCACTAAGGCTCTGTACAACTGCAGTAAGACTTCCCTGCTCCTATACTCAAATCCCCTAGCTACGAAGGCCAACATACCATTTGCTTTCTTCACCGCCTGTTGTACCTGCATGCCAACCTTCAATGACTGATGTACCATGACACCCAGGTCTCGTTGCACCTCCCCTTTTCCTAATCTGCCGCCATTCAGATAATATTCTGCCTTCGTGTTTTTGCCCCCAAAATGGATAACCTCACATTTATCCACATTATACTGCATCTGCCATGCATTTGCCCACTCACCTAACCTGTCCAAGTCACCCTGCAGCCTCTTAGTGTCCCCCTCACAGCTCACACCGCCACCCAGTTTAGTGCATACTTGGAGATATTACACTCAATTCCTTCATCCAAATCATTAATGTATATTGTAAAGAGCTGGGGTTCCAGCACTGAGCCCTGCGGCACTCCACTAGTCACTGCCTGCCATTCTGAAAAGGATCCGTTTATCCCGACTCTCTGCTTCCTGTCTGCCAACCAGTTCTCTATCCACGTCAATATATTACCCCCAATACCATGTGCTTTGATTTTGCACACCAATCTCTTGTGCGGGACCTTGTCAAAAGTCTTTTGAAAGTCCAAATACACCACATCCACTGGTTCTCCCTTGTCCACTCTGCTAGTTACATCCACAAAAAATTCCAGAAGATGCGTCAAACATGATTTCCCTTTCATAAATCCATGGTCCGATCCTGTCACTGCTTTCCAAATACACTGCTATTTCATCCTTAATGATTGATTCCAACATTTTCCCACTACAGATGTCAGGCTAACCAGTCTATAATTACTCTCTCCCTCCTTTTTTAAAAAGTGGCGTTACATTAGCTACCCTCCAGTCCATAGGAACTGATCCAGAGTCGATAGACTGTTGGAAAATGATCACCAATGCATCCACTATTTCTAGGGCTACTTCCTTAAGTACTCTGGGATGCAGACTATCAGGCCCCGGGGATTTATCAGCCTTCAATCCCATCAATTTCCCTAACACAATTTCCCACTTTTATAAGGATATCCTTCAGTTCCTCTTTCTCACTAGACCCACTTCCCCTCGTACATTCGGGAAGTTATTTTTGTCTTCCTTCGTGAAGACAGAACCGAAGTATTTGTTCAATTGGTCTGCCATTTCATGTTCCCCATTATAAATTCACCTGAATCCGACTGCAAGGGACATATGTTTGTCTTCACTAATCTTTTTCTCTTTACATATCTATAAAAGCTTTTGCAGTCAGTTTATATGTTCCCTGCAAGCTTTCCCTCGTACTCTATTTTCCTCCTCTTAATTAAACCCTTAGTCCTCCTCTGTTGAATTCTAAATTTCTCCCAGTCCTCAGGTTTGTTGCTTTTTCTAGTCAATTTATATGCCTCTTCCTTGGTTTTAACACTATCCTTAATTTCACTTGTTAGCCACGGTTGAGCCACCTTCCCCGTTTTGTTTTTACTCCAGACAGGGATGTACAATTGCTGAAGTTCATCCATGTGATCTTTGAATGTTTGCCATTGCTTATCCACCGTCAACCCTTTTAGTATCCTTTGACAGTCTATTCTAGCCAATTCACGCCTCATACCGTTGAAGTTATCTTTCCTTAAGTTCAGGACCCTAGTTTCCGAATTAACTGTGTCACTCTCCATCTTAATAAAGAATTCTACCATATTATGGTCACTCTTCCCCAAGGGGCCTCGCATAACAAGATTGCTAATTAGTCCCTTCTCATTACACATCACCCAGTCTAGGATGGCCAGCTCTCTGATTGGTCCCTCGACATATTGGTCGAGAAAACCATCACTAATACACTCCAGGAAATCCTCCTCCACTGCATTGCTACCAGCTTGGTTAGCCCAATCAATATGTAGATTAAAGTCACCCATGATAACTGCTGTACCTTTATTGCACACATCCCTTATTTCTTGTTTGATGCTGTCCCCAACCTCACTACTACTGTTTGGTGGTCTGTACACAACTCCCACTAGCGTTTTCTGCCCCTTGGTATTCCGTAGCTCCACCCATACCGATTCCACATCATCCAGGCTTATGTCCTTCCTTACCATTGCATTAATTTCCTCTTTAACCAGCAATGCCACCCCACCTCCTTTTCCTTTCTGTCTATCCTTCCTAAATGTTGAATACCCCTGAATGTTGAGTTGCCAGCCTTGGTCACCCTGGGGCCATGTCTCCGTGATGCCAATTACATCATATCCGTTAACTGCTGTCTGCGCAGTTAATTCGTCCACCTTATTCCGAATACTCCTCGCATTGAGGCACAGAGCCTTCAGGCTTGTCTTTTTAACACACTTTGCCCCTTTAGAATTTTGCTGTAATGTGGCCCTTTTTGTTTTTTGCCTTGGGTTTCTCCTTTCTATCTTTTGCTTCTACCTCCATTTTATTTCCCTCTGTCTCCTTGCATTGGTTCCCATCCCCCTGCCATGTTAGTTTAACTCCTCCCCAACAGCACTAGCAAACACTCCCCCTCGGACATTGGTTCCGGTCCTGCCCAGGTGCTTGCAGGACTTACCCTCTCCCTCGAGTGTGGGCCCAGCTTGTGCAGTGGTAGTTGCTTTTCTCCAGGCAGGACCATCAAAGCAGCGACCCTCTCTTCCAAGGGTGTCAGTGGGTGCAGATTTGCCAGGCCTCCTCCAGTTCAAGTTCTGTCCCTTTTATTATATGCCACCTTTCTCTGCAAAGATGAAAACCTAACTTTTTAAAGAGGGTGTCTTTCTGCTGGGTGGGACATATACAGATGGTCACATTTACAAGTGCAATTTCATTGAATAAATGAAAATATTACTTACACTAACTACTTGACCAAGGTCCTGCCACTTCTTGCACTGGCCTCCAGATCTCGTGGTGATCACCATTGCACAGTAATCTTCTGCAACTTGGTTCCAGCGTTTCTTCATTTCTTTTGGTGGAATCTTTATGTGACTTCTGCTGGTGTCCAGCTCCTGCCAGCTGGTCTCAATCACAGTAACTAATGCCTCCACTTCTTCCTGTAAGAAATTCTTGGTCCTTGCATACTGAATGGTGGTGTAGGCTTGAAGGGCCAAATGGCCTGCTCCTGCACCTATTTTCTATGTTTCCATGTTTCTATGGGCTAGACTTTCCATGGTGGCTAAGGCCCCAAAAAATGGGCCTTATTCCAGTGATGTGTGATGTATCGCCCATGCTGATCGCCGGCATAAGGCTCATTTTTTTTTTTGCGATTTTCCACTCGGCCTTACCCCAGCGATGTCAAATGGGCGATCTGATTTCTCAGCGATCTCACGATCGCCCAAAAAAAGAGGAAGTGAAACGGAAGTCCAAAAAAAAGGCTTCCCTAGCAATGATATTGTTTTTTGGGTCGATTTTTTTTGCCGCGTTTGGAGAGTTCATGGGTCATCGCACATGCTCAGAAGGAAAGGGAGGCTCGGAGAGAGCGGGGGAGAGAGAAGGAAAGAGGACTTGGTTGGTTGATTATTATCTGGTATCCTAAAGGACGTTTCAGCAATGTCCATGCACATTCAAAATCGAAATGAAAGGGAAATGGAAAGGAGAAGGGTCAAAGCCTTCAGTGAAGAGGCTAACGAGGCACTTGTAAATGTGGTGTCAACAAGGTGGGAGGACGTGACACGGGGTGGCCTTGGGAAACCTCCACCCCGTGCTTACAGACAGATCTGGCAGGAGATTGCCGATGTTGTCACATCGGCATCCCATGAGGTGAGGACGGCTGACCAGTGCCGCAAGAGATGGAACAGCCTCCTGGCAGCTGCCAGAGTAAGTTTGATATGTCTTTAAAACATATTTAAATGTCATATTTGAAAGCACACAAGTTTATAAATTATTATTATGTATCATTTACTTGATGTTTATAAATTGCAAACAAATTCCTCAATGTTAATTATTTATAATGTGAAGTTTAAAAACTACATTAAATGAAAAAAAAATTACATTACCAATTACATATATTCACCCTAATACTAAGTTGCATGTTATAGTATTAAAAATTATTCATATGCAGCCAGCAGAGTAAGTTGCATTTTAATATTTAAAAGATATTTAAAAGTCATATTTAAAATCATACACATGTATTGTATACTTACTGTGTATAATTAGAATAATATTAAAAATTATTCATATGCACTACGATGTTATGTAATAATTGAACATTTAAATCAGTCTTCAATGTTTATTGTCAAGTAAGGTAGCTTATGCCATGCAATGTTAAATTATCACTTACAGAAAAAGATCAGTTTAAACAGCGCGGAGCAAAGGAGGACGGGTGACGGCCCCGCTCAAGTGCATATTCTTAATCCATAAGAACAGCTTGCGGTGGCCTTGGTGGGTCCTGAAAGCTGTGTGGTCACAACTCGTGGCGTGGCTGAACTCACCCTTGAGCCTGGTGAGTAATGTGAAATGGGCAAAGTATCAAACATTACTAATAACATACGAGAAATATCGTAGTTACGCATTTGTTATGCAATTATAATTCATTAATTTAGATGTAGTCTGATCTACGAGTAAGGCCATGGTAACGCTGATGAGCCCTTGTGCATATGTGGTTTGCAAAGTATTGCAATATTTTGCATTATATTGAAATTATTGATATTGAAATATTGAAATATATTGATATGTATTGTTATGAGTTGTTTAGAAATTTCATTCATCTTTCTAAGGTGAAGTGTCTGTTGAGCACTGCTCGGTGCCACTCACACACCCCTCTTCTAACAGCTCACAGGAGGGTGGGACGGCGGAGGATGAACAGGAGGAGGAGGAGGAGGAGGATGATGAGATTTTTTTTGTGGGGAGGGAACAACCTGCGGCCATCTCGGTTGAGCTGGAAGAAGCACCGGACCAAGCAGTGTGCAGGTGGCGACGCCAAGGCACGTCATATTGCAAACACCGACCCCATGGAGGTCCGGTCAGCGTGGCGAGCAATATCCTACCATGGAGGGCCAGACAGAGAGCTTGATTTCCCTGTGCAGGGAGACGGTCGCGATTGGTCGCGACCTTATCCAGGGGTTCGCAGGATTCTCTGTGAACTGGAGCCAGTTTCCAGCATCCTGGAGTGAGTTCTGCACGAACTTCCCCAACTGGTCTTCTGAGCAGGCACAGACTGCAAGGGAGAGTTGGGAGGCTATTCGGCAGCAGACAACCGCAACCAATGCCCTATGGCATGCGTTGCTGGCTGGACACGGCGCTGCACCCCAAGGTGTCGTGTCTGCTCGCAGTGAGACAACGAGCATGCAAGCGAGTACGGAGGGCACAGTTCCTCCAGACTCAGAAGTGGAGCCTCAGGCTTCTGCTTCCTCTCCGTCACCTCCACCACGGCAGGAAGTCTCGACATCCCACTCTGCACGATGTCTTGGTGTCGGTCTGCGTAGACCAAAACGGGTGGGTGGAGTGCAAACACGGGGTGGGACAGGATCTGGAGGGGAACGTGGCCGCAGATAGGGAGGGGGGAGTTTTTTCACAGTTTGTTCACTTTTTCAAATGTTCTTGTTCCTGTTTTGTTACTTTTGTTAGTTGTTAAAGATTAGTTGTAAATTGTTAATTGTTAAATGTTTAAGGTTTTTGTGTATTTGAGGGAAGGGTGGGTTGGTGCGGGGGGTGGGGGGCAGGGGGTTGGAGGGATAGTTTTTCAATTTTTATTTGCCTTTCTGTTAATAAAAAAAAAATTACTTAATTCAATAAATTCAATAAAGTGTCTTCTCACTTATTTACATTAGTTATCAAGTATACAGATGTTATTCCATATCTGTTCATTCTTTTAATATACGAGTACTTTAGTAAGACTTCAGTAACACTAAAATAAGCATAAGTTTTGATGATAGGCCATTGCAGGCAAGACCTAAAGGAAACCCCAAGCAATTGAAAGTATTGATTAACCCCAACTGTAAATCAACATCAGAAATGTCCACATTTAGCGAGTGGAACCCCTTTCTGAAAAGTACTCAGTGTCTGTGCCTCCCTGGTCATTGTGAAGTCCCTCCACAAGCGTAAAGAGCTTCAGTCAACTGGCAAATGCAGCTGTGTATAGCGTGCTGATGTGTGATTGTAATCTCTCAACAATATCTAATCACTCTCCAACAATATCAGTAAATAAATTCACTATGTAAAAGCTTCTTACTAAATTCACTATATAAAATATATATAAAACCTTCTAATAAATTCTAACCTAATCACTAAAAACAACGTAATAATACCTATATGAAAAATTACAGCTCTCAGTAAATTCTACTATATAAAACCTATTTACTAAAAATAACGTAATAATACCTATTTATATTCCCTGTCCCAATATTCTGAGTACAACCAACTCTCTAATTAAATCACAACTAATCCTCCACCCTTCCTCTGAAGTCAAAATGGCGAATGACACTAAGTTGGGTGGCAGTGTGAGCTGCGAGGAGGATGCTATGAGGCTGCAGAGTGACTTGGATAGGTTAGGTGAGTGGGCAAATGCATGGCAGATGAAGTATAATGTGGATAAATGTGAGGTTATCCACTTTGATGGTAAAAACCGAGAGACAAACTATTATCTGAATGGTGACAGATTAGAAAAGGGGAGGTGTCATGGTACATCTGTCATTGAAGGGTAGCATGCAGGTACAGCAGGCGGTTAAGAAAGCAAATGGCATGTTGGCCTTCCTGGAGTGCATAAGGGATGGTTTTCTATGTCGAGGAACCAACTAGGGGGGAGGCCATCTTAGACTGGGTGTTGTGTAATGAGAGAGGATTAATTAGCAATCTCATTGTGCGAGGTCCCTTGGGGAAGAGTGACCATAATATGGTGGAATTCTGCATTAGGATGGAGAATGAAACAGTTAATTCAGAGACCATGGTCCAGAACTTAAAGAAGGGTAACTTTGAAGATATGAGGCATGAATTGGCTAGGATAGATTGGCTAATGATACTTAAGGGGTTGACTGTGGATGGGCAATGGCAGACATTTAGAGACCACATGGATGAATTACAACAATTGTACATTCCTGTCTGGCGTAAAAATAAAAAAGGGAAGGTGGCTCAACCGTGGCTATCTAGGGAAATCAGGGATAGTATTAAAGCCAAGGAAATGGCATACAAATTGGCCAGAAATAGCAGCGAATCTGGGGACTGGGAGAAATTTAGAACTCAGCAGAGGAGGACAAAGGGTTTGATTAGGGCAGGGAAAATGGAGTACGAGAAGAAGCTTGCAGGGAACATTAAGGCGGATTGCAAAGGTTTCTATAGGTATGTAAAGAGAAAAAGGTTAGTAAAGACAAACGTAGGTCCCCTGCAGTCAGAATCAGGGGAAGTCATAACGGGGAACAAAGAAATGGCAGACCAATTGAACAAGTACTTTGGTTCGGTATTCACTAAGGAGGACACAAACAACCTTCCGGATATAAAAGTGGGCAGAGGGTCTAGTAAGGAGGAGGAACTGAGGGAAATCTTTATTAGTCGGGAAATTGTGTTGGGGAAATTGATGGGATTGAAGGCCGATAAATCCCCAGGGCCTGGTGGACTGCATCCCAGAGTACTTAAGGAGGTGGCCTTGGAAATAGCGGATGCATTGACAGTCATTTTCCAACATTCCATTGACTCTGGATCAGTTACTATCGAGTGGAGGGTAGCCAATGTAACCCCACTTTTTAAAAAAGGAGGGAGAGAGAAAGCAGGGAATTATAGACCGATCAGCCTGACCTCAGTAGTGGGTAAAATGATGGAATCAATTATTAAGGATGTCATAGCAGCGCATTTGGAAAATGGTGACATGATAGGTCCAAGTCAGCATGGATTTGTGAAAGGGAGATCATGCTTGACAAATCTTCTGGAATTTTTTGAGGATGTTTCCAATAAAGTGGACAAAGGAGTACCAGTTGATATGGTATATTTGGACTTTCAGAAGGCTTTCGACAAGGTCCCACACAGGAGATTAATGTGCAAAGTTAAAGCACATGGGATTGGGGGTAGTGTGCTGACGTGGATTGAGAACTGGTTGTCAGACAGGAAGCAAAGAGTAGGAGTAAATGGGTACTTTTCGGAATGGCAGGCAGTGACTAGTGGGGTACCGCAGGGTTCTGTGCTGGGGCCCCAGTTGTTTACATTGTACATTAATGATTTAGACGAGGGGATTAAATGTAGTATCTCCAAATTTGCAGATGACACTAAGTTGGGTGGCAGTGTGAGCTGCGAGGAGGATGCTATGAGGCTGCAGAGTGACTTGGATAGGTTAGGTGAGTGGGCAAATGCGTGGCAGATGAAGTATAATGTGGATAAATGTGAGGTTATCCACTTTGGTGGTAAAAACAGAGAGACAGACTATTATCTGAATGGTGACAGATTAGGAAAAGGGAAGGTGCAACGAGACCTGGGTGTGATGGTACATCAGTCATTGAAGGTTGGCATGCAGGTACAGCAGGCGGTTAAGAAAGCAAATGGCATGTTGGCCTTCATAGCGAGGGGATTTGAGTACAGGGACAGGGAGGTGTTGCTACAGTTGTACAGGGCCTTGGTGAGGCCACACCTGGAGTATTGTGTACAGTTTTGGTCTCCTAACTTGAGGAAGGACATTCTTGCTATTGAGGGAGCGCAGCGAAGATTCACCAGACTGATTCCCGGGATGGTGGGACTGACCTATCAAGAAAGATTGGATCAACTGGGCTTGTATTCACTGGAGTTCAGAAGAGTGAGAGGGGACCTCATAGAAACGTTTAAAATTCTGACGGGTTTGGACAGGTTGGATGCAGGAAGAATGTTCCCAATGTTGGGGAAGTCCAGAACCAGAGGTCACAGTCTAAGGATAAGGGGTAAGCCATTTAGGACTGAGATAAGGAGAAACTTCTTCACCCAGAGAGTGGTGAACCTGTGGAATTCTCTACCACAGAAAGTAGTTGAGGCCAATTCACTAAATATATTCAAAAGGGAGTTAGATGAAGTCCTTACTACTCGGGGGATCAAGGGGTATGGCGTGAAAGCAGGAAGGGGGTACTGAAGTTGCATGTTCAGCCATGAACTCATTGAATGGCGGTGCAGGCTAGAAGGGCTGAATGGCCTGCTCCTGCACCTATTTTCTATGTTTCTATGTTTCTATAGCGAGGGGATTTGAGTACAGGGGCAGGGAGGTGTTGCTACAATTGTACAGGGCCTTGGTGAGCCCACACCTGGAGTATTGTGTACAGTTTTGGTCTTCTAACTTGAGGAAGGACATTCTTGTTATTGAGGGCGTGCAGCGAAGGTTCACCAGACTGATTCCCGGGATGGCGGGACTGACATATCAAGAAAGACTCCACAAATTTGGAGATTCTACATTTAATCCCCTTTATTCCCAAACTACCTTCTCTCTCTTTATTTTTTTTTAGCCATCCTTTGCTGGTTTTTAAAAGTTTCCCAATCCTCTGGCCTACCACTATTTTTTGCAACATTGTATGCCTTTGTTTTCAATTTGATACCATCCTTAACTTCCTTAGTGAGCCACGGATGGTTTATCCTTCCCTGAGAGTCTTTCTTTCTCACTGGAATATATTTTTCCTGAGAGTTTTGAAATATCTACTTAAATGTGTGTGAGTGTGAACAGTGTGTAGATGTGAACAGTGTAAGGGTGTGAGTAGTGTGTGGGTGTGAGCAGCATATGGGTGTGAGCAGTGTGAGTGTGAGCAGTGTGTGGGTGTGAGCAGTGTAAGTGTGAGCAGTTTATGGGTGTGAGCAGTGTGGGTGTGAGCAGTGTGTGAGTGTGAGCAGAGTGTGAGTGAGAGTAGTGTGTGGGTATGAGGAGTGCATGTGGGTGTTAGCTGTGTGTGGGTGTGAGTCGTGTATGGGTGTGAGCAGTGTGGGTGGGTGTCAGCAGTGTGTGGTATGAGCAGTGCACGTGTGTGTGAGCAGTGTTAGTGTGGGCAATGTGTGTGAGTGTGAGCAGTGTGTGTGTGAACAGTGTGTGGGTGTGAGCAGTGTGTGGGTGTGAGCGGTGTGTGCATAAGCAATGTGTGTGGGTGTGAGCAGTGTGTGTGTGTGTGTGGGTTTGAGCAGTGTGTGGCTGTGAGCAGTGTGTGTGAGCACTGTGTGGGTGTGACCAGTGTGTGAGTGTGAGCAGTGTGTGGGTATGAGCAGTGCACGTGGGTGTGAGCAGTGTTAGTGTGGGCAGTGTGTGTGAGTGTGAGCAGTGTGTGGGTGTGAGTAGTGTGTGTGAGTGCGAGCAGTGTGTTGGTGTGAGCACTGTGTGAGTGTGAGCAGTGTGTTGGTGTGAGCACTGTGTGGGTGTGAGCAGTGTGTGCAGGTGGGAGCAGTGTGAGTGTGAGCAGTGTGCTGGTGTGAGCACTGTGGGTGTGAGCAGTGTTTTGTTGTGAACAGTGTGTGGGTGTGGGTAGTGTGTTGGTGTGAGCAATGTGTTTGTGTGAGCAGTGTGTGTGGGTGTGAGCAGTGTGTGTGGGTGGGTGTCGTGTGCAAATGTGAGCAGTGTGTGTGAGTGTGAGCAGTGTGTGAGTGTGAGCAGTGTGTGGATATGAGCAGTGCACGTGGGTGTGAGCAGTGTTAGTGTGGGCAGTGTGTGTGAGTGTGAGCAGTGTGTGGGTGTGAGTAGTGTGTGTGAGTGCGAGCAGTGTGTTGGTGTGAGCACTGTGTGAGTGTGAGCAGTGTGTTGGTGTGAGCACTGTGTGGGTGTGAGCAGTGGGTGCAGGTGGGAGCAGTGTGAGTGTGAGCAGTGTGCTGGTGTGAGCACTGTGGGTGTGAGCAGTGTGTAGGTATGAGCAGCATATGGGTGTGTGCAGTGTGTGTGGGTGTGAGCAGTGTGTGGGTTGTGAGCAGTGTATGGGTGTGAGCAGTGTATGAGTGTGTGCAGTGTGTGTGGGTGGGAGCAGTGTGTGGGTGTGAGCAGCGTGTGTGGGTGTGAGCAGTGTGTTGGTGTGAGCAGTGTGTTGGTGCGAGCAGTGTGTTGGTGTGGGCAGTGAATGTGTGTGTAAGCAGTGTATGGGTGTGAGCGGTGTGTGAGTGTGAGCAGTGTGTGAGTGTGAACAGTGTGTAGACGTGAACAGTGTAAGGGTGTGAGTAGTGTGTGGGTGTGAGCAGCATATGGGTGTGAGCAGTGTGAGTGTGAGCAGTGTATGGGTGTGAACAGTGTGTGAGTGTGAGCAATGTGTGGGTATGAGCAGTGCACGTGGGTGTGAGCAGTGTTAGTGTGGGCAGTGTGTGTGAGTGTGAGCAGTGTGTGGGTGTGAGTAGTGTGTGTGATTGTGAGCAGTGTGTTGGTGTGATCACTGGGTGAGTGTGAGCAGTGTGTTGGTGTGAGCACTGTGTGGGTGTGAGCAGTGTGTGCAGGTGGGAGCAGTGTGAGTGTGAGCAGTGTGCTGGTGTGAGCACTGTGGGTGTGAGAAGTGTCTGTGAGTGTGAGCAGAGTGTGGGTGTGCACAGTGTGTATGAGTGTGAGCAGTGTGTTGATGTGAGCACTTATGAGTGTGAACAGTGTGTTGGTGTGAGCACTGTGGGTGTGAGAAGTGTCTGTGAGTGTGAGCAGTGTGTTGGTGCAAACAGTGTGTGGGTGTGAGTAGTGTGTTGGTGTGAGCAGTGTGTTTGTGTGAGCAGTGTGTGTGGGTATGAGCAGTGTGCAAATGTGAGCAGTGTGTGTGAGTGTGAGCAGTGTGTGAGTGTAAGCAGCATGTGCAGGTGTGAGCAGTGTGTGGGTATGAGCAGTGTGTGTGAGTGTGAGCAGTGTATGGGTGTGAGCAGTGTATGGGTGTGAGTAGTGTGGGTGTGAGCAGTGGGTGAGTGTGAGCAGTGTGTGGGTGTGAGCAGTGCGGGCATGAGCAGTGTGGGTGTGAGCAGTGTGTGAGTGTGAGCAGTGTGCGGGTGTGAGCAGTGTGTGAGTGTGAGCGGTGTGTGTGAGCGTGCGCAGTGTGTGAGTGTGAGCAGTGTGTAGGTGTGAACAGTGTAAGGATGTGAGTAGTGTGTGGGTGTAAGCAGCGTATGAGTGTGAGCAGTGTGAGTGTGAGCAGTGTGTGGGTGTGAGCAGTGTGAGTGTGTGCAGTGTATGGGTGTGAGCAGTGTGGGTGTGAGCAGTGTGTGAGTGTGAGCAGTGTATGGGTGTGAGCAATGCGGGTGAGAGCAGTGTGGGTGTGAGCAGTGTGTGGGTGTGAGCAGTGTGTGAGTATGAGCAGTGCTCGGGTGTGAGCAGTGTGTGAGTGTGAGCGGGTGTGAGCGGGTGTGATACATGTGTGAGTGTGAGCAGTGTGTGTGGGTGTGAGCAATGTGTGGGTGTGAGCAGTGTGGGTGTGAGCAGTGTGTGAGTCTGAGCAGGGCTCGAGTGTGAGCAGTTTGTGAATGTGAGCGGGTGTGAGCAGTGTGTGAGTGTGAGCAGTGTGCGTGGGTGTGAGCAGTGTGTGAGTGTGAGCAGTGTGAGTGTGAGCAGTATATGGGTGTGAGCAGTGTGGGTGTGTGCAGTGTGTGTGTGTGTGATCATTGTGAGTGTGAGCAGTGTGTGGGTGTGAGCAGTGTGTGAGTGTGAGCAGTGTGAGTGTGAGCAGTGTATGTGTGTGAGCAGTGTGGGTGTGAGCAGTGTGTGAGTGTGTGCAGTGTGTGTGGGTGTGAACAGCGTGTGAGTGTGAGCAATGTGAGTGTGAGCAGTGTATGGGTGTGAGCAGTGTATGGGTGTGAGCAGTGTGGGTGTGAACAGTGTGCGGGTGTGTGCAGTGTGTGAGTGTGAGCGGGAGTGAGCAGTGTGTGAGTCTGTGCAGTGTGTGTGGGTGTGAGCAGTGTGCGGGTGTGAGCAGTGTGAGAGTGTTTTATTTTATTCGTTCATGGAATCTGGGTGTCACTGGGAAGGCCAGCATTTATTGTCCATCCCTAATTGCCCTAGTGTTGAGCCACCTTCATGAACTGCTGCAGTTGTTGTGGTGAAGGTACTCCCATGGTGCTTTTAGCTTGTTCGGTGTGTCAGCTTTAGTTCAGTGGGTAGCACATTTGATTCTGAGTCAGAAGGTTGTGGGTTCAAGCCCCACTTCAGAGGACTTCAGTGCAAAAATCTAGGCTGATACTCCAGTGCAGTGCTGAGGGAGTGCCACACTGTAGGAGGTGCTGTCTTTTGGATGAGGCGTTAAACCGAGGCCCCGTCTGCCCTCTCAGGTGGACGTAAAAAATCCCATGCCCACTGTTTTGAAGTTATCCCCGGTGTCCTGGCCAATATTTATCCCTCAACCAACATAACAATAGTAGATTATCTGGTCATTATCACATTGCTGTGTGTGGGAGCTTGCTGTGCGCAAATTGGCTGCCGTGTTTCCCACATTACAACAGTGACTACACTCCAAGAGTATTTCATTGACTGTACAGTGCTTTGGGACATTAGTGATCATGTAAGAGGCTATATAAAAATGTAAGGGGCCGAAATTTGGTGGCATCCCATTTGCGGTGTTATGTTTGGAAAGTTAGCACCAGGGGCAAAGTTTCCGAACTTCAGCTAAATTGGGCTTTAGTGGCCATTGAAGGAAGTAAATAAGGCACCAATGATCTCAGTGGGGCACTACAGGGGTGCTAATTACAGATCACTACCTCTTGTATTCAGCAATCATCTTTTACACTGGACGATTCCAGCTCCAGCTGCTCATTTTCAGCATTGAGTCAGACCTCTGAGCCACTGAGAACTTTGCTGAGCTTGTGAAAGAACTTTGTGGGATGGCTGGTGCAAATCCTGATGCAAGGGAGAGGGCCACACGCTTCAACAATGTGGCGCTGGAGACATTGGTGGTGGAGAGAAGGAAGGAATCGCTGTGCCCCACATCTGGAAGGAGGCCATCTGTTGTGATCGAACCCTGACACAGTGCCGCAAGTATTTCAGCGACCTCAGTCAGGTGGTCAGTGAGGACATGCTTCAACAGGTCCTACATACAGCATTTGAACCTCTGTCTGTGCACAAAGCACCACATCCCAACACTCACCCACCAAACATCTGCAACTACTCAAACTCACATCCTCATCTCACGCCTTGCCTACATACACAGCTATTTAACGACGGCAGGCATACCTCCCAGACACATAGCTGGACTCTAACTCACACACACTCCTTTCTGCTGCAGGCCAAGATGGGGCCACAATAGGAGGGAGCAGTAGAGGACAGGCGGGGTGAACCTCAGCTCCAGCAGCTCTCAGGCCTGGGGGAGCGAGTGCTGCGGCTCATTGGGCAGCAGGTGGTGGGCACTGTGGCCGTCGGCAACATCGACCCCACTGGGGGCAACGGTATCTTCATCCCCTCTCCTTTTCTCATCCCACTTCCCCCCCACACCAGGGGGCTACATCACTTTCCAGCTCCTGATACTGTCTGCCTTCCCTGCTCCATTCCTGCCCCCCTGCCCTCACCTTAATGCGAGTCTTGTACCTTTAAGCTTTCAGATAATCAGCCAGCAGATGGCCAGCCTGTCCCTGAGCCCCCCAATGAGAGTGACGATAAGGACCCAAGCACAGCGTCACTGTATCTCTGCCCTGCAGGCAGCAGCTCAGAGACAGGGACTAGGTGTTAGTTAGAGGCAAGCTTAGTAGAGGGGTCTGCACTGGGTGATGCACCGGGGACGAGGGGGCTGCAGCAAGGCCAATGGGAAAGGATAGCTCGGGGGCCAGCTCCCCGGGGGGAGAGTTCGCGCGATTTCTGCTGCACAGAACCCAGATGACCTCGATGGGGAGACGTTCGCAACAAGGGTGATAGCCATGCATTCCGTGATGATAGATGAAATGGCATGGGTGCCCGAGAGCCTCTCGACAGTGGTGAGGAGCGAGGAAGAGATCGCCTCCAACATTGCACAGAGCTCTGCGCACACCATGGAACCCATCATTTCCAGTCTGCAGACGATGGTGGACTCCCAGAGAGACCGTGGGGCCCCAGACCTCTTGACTCATGTCATGGGCGATGTGGCAGCTTCCACTGCAGCACAGTCAGAAGTAACGCAATGTCTTGGTGCTGTAATGCAGACAATGGTTGCTGACATCGAATCTCAGACCGTTCTCGTGCAGTCTCAGCTAGATGTCACGCAAGCCCTGACTGCTGCCATCGTCGCTGGGTCCAGCACAGTTCACCGGAGATCTCACGGTGTCGCAGCAGGCCACCAACCTGTGCCCCAGCAGATTGGTAGGGATGCTGAGGTGCTGCCCCGGGGGAGGGGCAGTGGGTCAGTGGAGCAGGAACCTGCTCCTCTCTCAGGATGACAGCATTCCTGATCCCACCACCTACACTCCGCCATTGCACTTGTCGCTGTCTGTCACCCAGCCAGCCCAGACTGCTGCCGCCCAGCCTGAGGTGGTGCAGTCTACAGCCAGGCCTTCCAGGCCCAGAGCTGGTCGAGGACGTCCTGCAAGGCCATCTGTGGTCTCTGGCCCAGACACAGCAGCCTTCCACCAACCCTGCTGCAGCCACTGGGGAGACACTGCGGAGGAGTTGTAGAATTGTTAAGCCAAAGAAGGGGTATAACGAACTGCACAAGGGTAATTCATAAATACAGGTGTGACATCCGAAATCCGAAACCCTCAGCACCGAGGCCGTTCCGGATTCTGGGTATTTCTGGATTTAGGATGTCTTTGCCTAGGCCGAGGGAGGTAGGTACATTAGGGCACGGGTGTCGGTCGGGTCGGAGGTTGGGGGAGATCGGGTTGGAAGTTGGGGGAGATCGGCCCGGAGGTCAGGGGGGTCGGTCGGACCGGAGGTCGGGGGTGTCAGTCGAGCTGGAGGTCGGGGGAAATCGGGCCGGAGATCGGGGGAGATCGGGCCATAGGTCGGGGGAGATCGGGCCGGAGGTCAGGGGGTCAGTCGGGTCGGAGGTCGGGGGGTCGGTCGGGCCGGAGGTCGGGGGGGGCGGTCGGGCCGGAGGTCGGGGGAGATCGGGCCATAGGTCGGGGGAGATCGGGCCGGAGGTCGGGGGGTCGGTCAGGCCGGAGGTCGGGGGAGATCGGGCTGGAGGTCGGTGGAGATTGAGCTGGAGGTCGGTGGAGGTCAGTCGGGTCGGAGGTTAGGGGGTCACTCGGGCCGCCAGAGGTCGGGGGGTGGCTCGGGCCGGAGGTCAGGGGAGATCAGACTGAGGCGGGGGAGTCCGGATTTCGGAACATTTTCCGGTTTCTGGATGACCCTGCCACGGGTTGGCCCGGTGTTCGGTTTCTGGAACATTCTGGATTCCGGAACTCTGGAATTTGGATGTCGCACTGTACATTTCTTTATGATACTGTTAATTGTTATTCCATAAATTTTAATTGGAATGTTTCATCTTTGCTGGTGGCTCTCATTTCAATTTTGGGGCTTTGGAATGGACGGGCAAATGGATGTGCTGACAGAGCCGCCCAGAGGAAGTGGGATGGAATTCACTGGAACGAGAATCCCCATTATTTGCCTGCCTCCGTCGCTGGTGTTGCTGCTCCTCCTCCTCCACCTCCCCCACCTCCTCTGCCCCCTCCCCCTCCTCCTCCTCCCCCTCAATCCACCCACAGGCAAGTCCCAGGCCCAGATTTCACACTGAGACCTTGCAGCCCCAGCCCCCACAGGCAAGCAGCCCTGCACAGAGGGGCCTAGTGGGGGGGGGGGGGGAGGGGTGAGCCGGCGGGGTGCTGCGGGCGGGGTGCTGAGGGATCCAGGGGCCGGCAGTTCAGAAGAGCCCCGCAGAGGAAGAGGCCGTTGGGCGGGCCCCCCCCGCCGAGGAGCTGGTAGCGTCGGGCGGCCATGGCAGCCGCAGGGGAGGCCGCTACGGAGGCCGCGGGGGACACGGTAAGTGCGGCCGCTGGAGAGGCGGCAAGTCAGGTGGCAGCGGAAGGGAGCGGAGGCTGCGAAGGCGGAGGGCATTCGGAGCGGCGGAGAAGAAGATGGCGGCGGCATCGTGTCGGAGCTGCAGAGCATCAAAGATGGTGGCGCCCAAGGAGAAGCCTCGTGGAATCCTCCTGCATTAAAAATGGCGCCTTAAAGAGGAAATGCACCTAGGAGTCTTAAAAGGGCCTTAAAAAGAGGTGGTCCCCACAAAGGACTTCTGTTTGGCAGAGCGAGCCTAAAATGAGCTATGTTAATGTGAGATAGTGAATTTATAATAAGAATTACCTTTTTTATGCTGAATAGCCACTGTATTTGTGTAAAATAATGGATGAAGTACAATTAATGATAACGGCTAACAAGGAAATCAAGGTTCCGCTACCAGTCAATAACCAGTTAATGTACCAGATAATATGTACCATACTAACGCACTGTCTATGCCCACCTGCCTTCCGTTGGACAAGTGTGATGTTATGTAATGATGTGTGTATCGTTGTCCTGCGTCCAGGTGGAGGGGAGGGGGAAGGTGATGTTATGTAATGATGTGTGTATCGTCCCAGTACTTAAATGTAATGTAAGTACTATGCCACACAAAGAGGGCGCTGCGGTGGGAAACCCTGGTAGCACCTGTAACAAGGACTATAAAAGGCTGACCACCACACCTGGGAGGCACTCTGGAGCTGAATAATAAAGGACGAAGGTCACAGCAGTTAGACTTACACCAGACCGTGTGGAGTCAGTGATTTGTGTGCTACATACACCACAGCAGTAACGGGGCACTGCGCACAGTGATGACATCATCGTCGCTGGGTGCAGCTGAGCGGGCACTACCTGTTAGCGCCGTTGCAAAACCCCAGGCAATTTTGCGGGGGGCGTTGTTCTCGGGCAAATTCCCATTTACCCACGGGCACTAACAATGCGCAAAGTACCCGAATTTCACCCCTTAAGTCCTTTCCTTCTTTTAGGGAGGCAGTTCCAGGATTTTGACCCAGCGACAATGAAGTAACGGCGATATATTTCCGAGTCAGGATGGTGTGTGACTTGGAGGTGGTAGTGTTCCCATGTGCCTGCTGCCCATGTCCTTCTAGGTCAGAGGTGGGCGATTACTTGGGCTGGAGGGTCACTGAACAAGTTTTGGTGCCCTGCCACATGGTCACACACTGATCGCCTGATCCCGCGCAGGCCGCTCACCAGCTCCTGCTGCTGCGAGAGATACCACACACCAAATCTAAAGGGACCACGCATGTTGGTGAGAGCAAAGTGTTAAATTGGTCAATTTGAAACAGGCCAACTCATGGGTCTTGAAATCCGGTATCGCTCCAGTTGGAACGTTAACTTTTGAGAAGTTGGAAGTTTAGCAACAATCTCGCGGCCTGCTAAATTCAGTCTCAGCAAAGAATGCAGGCGAGGGCTAAATCAGGCGCTAATGACGTAGGTAAGTGGCGTTAGGCTCCAAGCGATAACGATTATGAGATGTTGTGTAATCGGGAGTGAGCAATGTTGAAGGTGCCTTCCAGCTATTAAAGGGGAGGGTCACTGGAGTCTGCACACCCACCCCCAGTGATTTGGGGAGTGCAGAACGGCGATATGCCGTGGGATGAAATGCAACTCTTTTGACGGCCCGCAACACTCCGGGGACGAAGCAGCCTTTATCGGGCTGTAGATACAGCGTGCGCTCTCTGCCACTCATAACTGAGCCTTGGAATGTAAGTACTGGGGCACATCCTAGCCGCCACCTTCACGTCTCTGCTCCCTGGCGCTGTCGGTGCAAGGTGGGGGGGCGCTCCCGAAGTTTGCAGGTCGGGCACCCAGCGAGCGTGAACCACTCACTGACGTCACAATCTGCATGGCCAGAGGTGACGAGCCACTAACCATTATCGGCAGCGCGTTCGAGGCCGGTGAATCTGCCAATCGGTGCGGGATTCACCCCGCCGCCCCCCGGGGCCGCAGCCTGAGCTCCTGACAGGCGCTAACATGTGGAACCTTTCTCCCATAATGTTGATCATCGCTCCCACTTCTACCCTCCTAATAATTGATAAACATAAACTGAGACACTATCTTAAATAAACAAAATGTAGTGTAAAATAGTAAAACCTTCTGTTACTAAAGGAATGAATTGACCGATGGATTAGATGTTGCACTGAAGATCTATGTGGCTGTTGGGCAGAGCAGCTGGTGTGTGTGGGGCTCCCACACCAGAGGGGTTCTCTGTTTAGTGCGCAGAGTACGGGAGCCCCAGGCTTCGCAGAACTTGATCTACAATCGCCCGCCATTACCTGGTGTCCCTGCGCTCTGGGTTAGAAACATAGAAACATAGAAAATAGGTGCAGGAGTAGGCCATTCGTCCCTTCGAGTCTGCACCGCCATTCAATGAGTTCATGGCTGAACATGAAACTTCAATACCCCATTCCTGCTTTCTCGCCATACCCCTTGGTCCCCCTAGTAATAAGGACTACATCTAACTCCTTTTTGAATATATTTAGTGAATTGGCCTCAACAACTTTCTGTGGTAGAGAATTCTCCAGGTTCACCACTCTCTGGGTGAAGAAGTTTTTCCACATCTCGGTCCTAAATGGCTTCCCCCTTATCCTTAGACTGTGACCCCTGGTTCTGGACTTCCCCAACATTGGGAACATTCTTCCTGCATCTAACCTGTCTAACCCGTCAGAATTTTAAACGTTTTGATGAGATCCCCTCTCATTCTTCTGAACTCCAGTGAATACAAGCCCAGTTGATCCAGTCTTTCTTGATATGTCAGTCCCGCCATCCCGGGAATCAGTCTGGTGAACCTTCGCTGCACTCCCTCAATAGCAAGAATGTCCTTCCTCAAGTTAGGAGACCAAAACTATACACAATACTCCAGGTGTGGCCTCACCAAGGCCCTGTACAACTGTAGTAACACCTCCCTGCTCCTGTACTCAAATCCCCTCGCTATGAAGGCCAACATGCCATTTGTTTTCTTGACCGCCTGCTGTACCTGCATGCCAACCTTCAATGACTGATGCACCATGACACCCAGGTCTCGTTGCACCTCCCCTTTTCCCAATCTGTCACCATTCAGATAATAGTCTGTCTCTCTGTTTTTACCATCAAAGTGGATAACCTCACATTTATCCACAATATACTTCATCTGCCATGCATTTGCCCACTCACCTAACCTATCCAAGTCACTCTGCAGCCTCATAGCATCCTCATCGCAGCTCACACTGCCACCCAACTTAGTGTCATCCGCAAATTTGGAGATACTACATTTAATCCCCTCGTCTAAATCATTAATGTACAGTGTAAACAGCTTGGGCCCCAGCACAGAACCTTGCGGTACCCCACTAGTCACTGCCTGTCATTCTAAAAAGTCCCCAGTTACTCCTACTTTTTGCTTCCTGTCTGCCAACCAGTTCTCAATCCACGTCAGCACACTACCCCCAATTCCATGTGCTTTAACTTTGTACATTAATCTCTTGTGTGGGACCTTGTCGAAAGCCTTCTGAAAGTCCAAATACACCACATCAACTGGTTCTCCCTTGTCCACTCTACTGGAAACATCCTCAAAAAATTCCAGAAGATTTGTCAAGCATGATTTCCCTTTCACAAATCCATGCTGACTTGGACCTATCATGTCACTCTTTCCAAATGCGCTGCTATGACATCCTTAATAATTGATTCCATCATTTTACCCACTACCGATGTCAGGCTGACCGGTCTATAATTCCCTGTTTTCTCTCTCCCTCCTTTTTTAAAAAGTGGGGTTACATTGGCTACCCTCCACTCCATAGGAACTGATCAGAGTCTATGGAATGTTGGAAAATGACTGTCAATGCATCCGCTATTTCCAAGGCCACCTCCTTAAGTACTCTGGGATGCTGTCCATCAGGCCCTGGGGATTTATCGGCCTTCAATCCCATCAATTTCCCCAACACAATTTCCCGACTAATAAGGATTTCCCTCAGTTCCTCCTTCTTACTAGACCCTCTGACCCCTTTTATATCCGGAAGGTTGTTTGTGTCCTCCTCAGTGAATACCGAACCAAAGTACTGTTCAATTGGTCTCCCGTGTCTCAGACGGCGATGAGAGCTCCCCCTGTGATCGTACTCAGGGTACCAGGAGAGGAAAGACTCAGCGCCGGTCTCTTTCTTCAGTAAAAATGTCATCAAGATCAGCAGCCATGACTCGAATCAGATTAAAGTGCAGCTCCAGCTTTGGCTCGCGTTCTATTTCTGTCCTGTCCAGTGGGCCGGATAGAATGACTTGGTGCATCAGTTACAGCTGGCTGTATTTTGCCCACCGCTGCTCTAGGTAGAGATAGAGGTCACGGGTTTGGGAGGTGCTGCCGAAGAAGCCTTGGTGAGTTGCTGCAGTGCATCTTGTAGATGGTACACACTGCAGCCACGGTACGCTGGTGGTGGAGGGAGTGAATGTTGAAGGTGGTGGATAATGTCAAGCTCCTTGAGTGTTTTTGGAGCTGCACCCATCCAGGCAACTAGAGAGTATTCCATCACACTCCTGACTTGTGCCTTGTAGATGGTGGAAAGGCTTTGGGGAGTCAGGAGGTGAGATACTCGTCGCAGAATACCCAGCCTCTGACCTGCTCTTGTTGCCACAGTATTTATGTGGCTGGTCCAGTTAAGTTTCTGGTTAATGGTGACCCCCAGGATGTTGATGGTGGGGGATTTGGCGATGGTAATGCCGTTGAATGTCAAGGGGCGGTGGTTAGATTCTCGCTTGTTGGAGATGGTCATTGCCTGGCACTTGTGTGGTGCGAATGTTACTTGCCATTTATCAGCCCAAGCCTGAATGCCCTCCCGGTCTTGCTCTATGCTGGCATGGACTGCTCCATTATCTGAGGAGTTGCGAACGGCACTGAACACTGTGCAATCATCAGCGAACATCCCCACTTCTGACCTTATGATGAAGCAGCTGAAGATGGCTGGGTCGAGGACACTGCCCTGAGGAACTCCTGCAGCAATGTCCTGGGGCTGGGATGATTGACCTCCAACCACCACAACCATCTTCCTTTGTGCTAGGTATGACTCCAGCCAGTGGAGAGTTTTCCCCGATTCCCATTGACTTCAGTTTTACTAGGGCTCCTTGATGCCACACTCGCTCAAATGCTGCCTTGATGTCAAGGGCAGTTACTCTAATCTCACCATGTGAACTATGTGTTTGAGTGCGCCATCTTCCCATATGGAAGGGAGGCAATACTGACAATTGAGCCAAACTGTGCAGCTCATGTCATTTTACACAACCACTTCTTGTGTCTCTCACACACATTTCAAAATACTTCCCACACATGGGCCCATTTGTTTCCTGCTTTGTGCTTGCAGAACATTTATCGCTGAGGGACAAAGCAGAGGATATGGAAGCCCTTTAGCGCTGTTACACGGAGATTTACTGAGACTGAAGGGGGCGCCTGAACTTACCACAGGCTCAGGCTATGAGATCAGACGGTAGTGAGGCAGAGTGAAATCACAGTGCCTCCTGATGCATTCAGTTCTGTTTACCCCAGGCAAGCCCCCATTACTGGGGGGACACCCAACAGAAGGTGCCCAGTCTCACTTAGATTGGAGGATCTGGGAGGGCAGGTAGCGAGGCCATGGAGAGCCCAAGGCCAGGAGCAATGTAGGTGATTTGGGGATTGGGGCCCTCAGGCTACCGTTCCTGGACACCATCCATTGGCCTGATGTAATGTATTTGCTTCATCGGTTCTTCGCTTAAGAATTCATAGCAACACATTGCTATTAAGAACTAGTTGGTTTATTCGCAAAGGTTTAACATTCATACTACACATTACCACTTCATCCACCAAGTTCACAACCACTTGCCCCATCGTAGACCCCCTGAACCCAACTGGCTGGCTAAGCCACTCCCAGCTCAACAGCTCCACAAACCTGTGAGCATACTCACAGGGGTACACTCATCATCATCATAGGCAGTCCCTCGGAATCGAGGAGGACTTGCTTCCACTCCCAAAGTGAGTTCTTTGATGGCTGAACAGTCCGATATGAGAGCCACAGACCCTGTTACAGGTGGGACAGACATTCGTCGAGGGAAGGGATCCGCTGTCTTCCTTTGGCTCGTTTACCATGAAGGAGCTCCGCATAAAGCATTTGCTTAGGGAGTCTCGTATCTGGCATGCGTACTATGTGACCTGCCCAGCGAAGCTGATCGAGTGTGGTCAGTGCTTCAATACTGGGGATGTTGGCCTGGTCGAGGACACTGATGTTGGTGCGTCTGTCCTCCCAGGGGAATTGCAGGATCTTGCGGAGACATCGTTGGTGATATATCTCCAGCAACTTGAGGTGCCTTCTCTACATTGTCCAGGCCTCTGACCCATACAGGAGGGCTGGTATTACTACAGCCCTGTAGACCATGAGCTTGGTGGTAGATTTGAGGGCCTGGTCTTTGTCATGTATCTTACATTATTATATATAACTGTATCCCAACATGCTATACATGACTGTAATAAGATATGACCTGTAACCACCAGCATACCTTACCACCGGGGGTGCACTTGCAAGAGACAGGTATATAAGGACAGGTCTCAGGCACGTGCAGCATTCCAGAGCTGTGAAATAAAGGTGCAGGTCCAGAGTGACCTTGACTTCACAACATGCCTCGTGTGAATCTGTACTGAGGGGACAGGACTTTACAGTGGCGACGAGTTACGGGATTACAGAATCCACAGAATGGCGAACAACAGATCAGATGAAAAGTACAATGCAGGAGACAATTGGGAGGACTTTATAGAAAGGCTCCAGCAAAGCTTTGTAACCAAAGACTGGTTAGGCGACGATAAGGCAGACAAGAGAAGAGCCCATTTCTTGACCAGCTGTGGCTCGAAAACATACGCTTTAATGAAGGATCTGTTGGCACCCGAGAAACCAGCAAGCAAGTCGTTGGAAGAATTGAGCACATTGGTAAGAGACCACCTGAAGCCAGCGAGCAGCCTATACATGGCCAGACACAGGTTCTACAACTACAGACGCTGTGTGGGCCAGAGCATACCCGACTTTGTGGCGGATGTGAGTTCTCCGATGAACTGAGGAGAGAAATGCTGAGAGACTTTTTCATTGAAGGAATAGGCCATGCAGGCATATTCTGAAAGCTCATAGAGACCAAGAATCTGACCTTAGAGGCAGCAACACTGGTTGCACAGACATTCTTGGTGGGGGAAGAAGAAACGAGGTTGATTTACAATGCAGGTACGACAACTAACGAAATAGCGGAACAAGAAGTTCACAGCACTAAACAAGCTGCTACCCCACACACAGACAAAACCAGGAGAACAGGCTCTCGACAGCAGGCAGAAGCCATCAAGGGCCATAGGAATGGCCGTTCACACCTCATCAACCCAAAATGCGAGCAATCAACTACAAACTGAGAGAAGATCAAGCGAGATCAGCCAGACGCAGTTCATTCTTTGGGAACACTTTGAACAACGGAACAGGTCTGTGCTGGAGGTGTGGGGGTGGGAACTCGTCAAGGAGATGTCGATTTCAGCAGGCTGTTTGCAGAAATTGTGAATATACAGGGCATTTGGCCCGCATGTGCAAAAAAACGGCAGCTCGGCTGGTATACGAATCGGATGGGTCGGAAAGCGGACCAGAAGACGGTGGGGACAGTACCCGGGACACCGATGTACAGCGGGTCAACACGATCAATGGCCACTGCTCCTACAACAGGACGCCTCCTATAATGATGAGGGTCCTACTCAATGGGATATCTGTCAACATGGAGCTGGATATGGGAGCGAGTCAATCTCTCATGGGCGCTCAACAATTTGAACAACTGTGGCCGCATAAAAGAGACAGACCAAAACTCACAAGGGTCGACACCAAACTAAGGACCTATACCAAAGAAATCGTACCAGTCCTCGGCAGCGCCATGCTCTCTGTCACACACAAAGGGACAGTGAACCGACTTCCCCTGTGGATTGTCCCCGGAGACCCCCCAGCACTGCTGGGGAGAAGCTGGCTGGCAAAACTAAACTGGAGATGGGATGATGTCCATGCCATGTCATTAGAGGAACGGACCTCCTGCTCAACAGTTATAAAGTGATTTGAACATCTTTTTCAGCCAGGTGTGGGCACTTTCAAAGGGGCCAAAGTCAAAATCTACATCACACAGGATGCTAGACCGATCCATCACAAGGCCAGAGCTGTACCCTATGTGATGAGGGAAAAGACTGAACACGAACTAGACAGGTTTCTGCGGGAAGGCATTATATCATCTGTGGAATTTAGCGACTGGGCAAGTCCCATCGTCCCAGTCATGAAGCCTGATGGATCCATACAAATCTGTGGGGACTACAAATCTACCATAAACAGAGTCTCCCTACAGGACCAGTATCCGCTGCCCAGAGCAGAGGACTTATTTGCCACATTGGCTGGAGGTAAACTTTTCTCGAAATTAGACCTCACATCTGCGTATATGACACAAGAATTGACTGAGGAATCCAAGCTACTCACCACCATTAACACACATCGAGGCCTTTTCATGTACAATCGATGCCCATTCGGCATCAGGTCGGCAGCTGCCATATTCCAGCGCAACATGGAGAGTCTGCTCAAGTCCATCCCGGGGACGGTTGCATATTAAGACGACATACTTATTACGGGCAGGGACACCGACTCCCATCTCCGTAATTTGGAGGAAGTACTAAAGCGGTTGGATCGGGTAGGCCTATGAGTCAAGAAATCCAAGTGCCTGTTTCTCGCACCCAAGGTTGAATTTTTGGGCAGAAGGATTGCCGCTGATGGAATCCGCCCAACCGAATCCAAAACCGAAGCAATTCACCTGGCACCCAGGCCCCGGAATGTCTCAGAAGTGCACGCCTTTCTCGGGCTACTCAATTACTTTGGGAACTTTATACACAACTTAAGCACGCTGCTGGAGCCTTTCCACGTGCTACTCAGGAAAGGGTGCGATTGGTTTTGGGGGGACGCCTAGGAACGCGCCTTCAATAAGGCACGCAACCTTCTGCGTTCCAACAATGTTTTGACTTTCTTTGACCCAGGTAAAAAGCTAGTTCTCACATGCGATGCGTCAGCGTATGGAGTCGGGTGCGTTTTGCAACATGTCAATAGTGTGGGCAAATTACAACCCATAGCTTATGCCTCCAGGTCACTTTCGCGGGCGGAGCGCGGGTATGGAGTGATAGAGAAGGAGGCGCTCGCGTGCGTGTACGGTGTCAAAAAGATGCACCAATACCTTTTCGGGGTCAAGTTCGCGTTAGAAACCGACCACAAACCCCTCACATCCCTCCTATCCGAGAGCAAGGCAATAAACACCAACGCTTTGGCGCAAATTCAACAGTGGGCACTCATGCTGGCGTCCTACGACTATACAATAAGGCACAGACCAGGCACAGACAACTGTGCCGACACGCTCAGCAGGCTACCCCTGGCGACCACGGAAGGGTCTGACGAACAGGACTGTGAGATAGTCATGGCAATCAATGCCTTTGAATCCACAGGTTCAACCATGACGGCTCACCAAATCAGAGCCTGGACGGCCAGCGATCCCAAGTTATCCTTCGTAAAAAGATGTGTTCTAACTGGTGACTGGGCAGAGGCTCGCGATGCCTGCCCCGAGGAATTAAAACCCTTTCACAGGCGCATGCATGAGCTATCACTACAAGCAGACTCCCTGATGTGGGGCAGCCGAGTAGTCATACCTCTGCGAGGCAGAGAGGCATTTGTCCGGGAGCTCCACCGCGAGCACCCAGGGATCGTTCTCATGAAGGCCATAGCCAGATCCCACGTCTGGTGGCCTGGTATTGACGCGGACTTGGAGCTCTGCGTCCGAAGGTGCACCATTTGTGCCCAACTCAGCAATGCCCCCAGGGAGGCTCCACTGAGCCCCTGGCCCTGGCCTACCAAACCATGGTCGCGGGTGCATGTAGACTATGCGGGCCCATTCATGGGCAAAATGTTCCTCGTAGTTGTAGATGCATTTTCAAAGTGGATCGAATGCACCATTTTAAACGCGAGCACAACTTCCACCACTGTGGAGAGCCTCGCAACCATGTTTGCAACGCACAGAATCCCTGACATATTGGTCAGTGACAATGGTCCGTGCTTCACCAGCGCAGAATTCCAAGACTTTATAATTGACCACAGCATAAATCACGTCAAGACGGCACCATTCAAACCGGCCTCCAACGGCCAGGCAGAGAGAGCAGTGCAAATCATTAAACAAGGCATGCTTAAAATCCAAGGTCCCACGCTGCAGGGTTGCCTGTCGTGACTGCTGCTGGCATACAGATCTCTTCCACACTCACTGACTGGGATCCCCCCCGCGTAACTGTTGATGAAAAGGACTTTAAAAACAAGGCTCTCATTAATCCTCCCAGACATGCACGAAATCGTTGAGGCAAAGCGCGTAAGCTGACTGAGTACCATGACAGAAATTCGAGGGGGAGATGGAATGAGATAGGGGACAAAGTGTTTGTACTAAACTATGGCAGGGGTCCCAAATGGCTTGCAGGGACAGTAACGGGCAAGGAAGGAAACAGGCTACTGGTAGTACAAATGGACAATGGCAAAACCTGCCGGAGGCATGTAGACCAAGTCAAAAGCAGATTTACCAACAACACTGCGGAACCAGAGGCAGACTACAATGTGGAACTCGCACCAAACCTGGTGGACAGACAGAGGGAACAACCTGAGGAAAAGGCAATCCCAACAGACAACCCAGGCGAGTCAACAACAATCACACCAATCGAAACAGACAGCCCAGGCGAGATACCAGCAACCACACCCAAAGAAAAACAGACACCAAGGCAAACAACTGAACCACAACTCAGACGCTCCACGCGAGAGCGTAGACCACCTGAGAGACTGAACCTATAAAGACAATAAGACCTTGGGGGAGGATGATGTCATGTATTTTACATTATTATATATAACTGTATCCTAACATGCTATACACAACTGTAATAAGATATGACCTGTAACCACCAGCATACCTTACCACCAGGGGTGCACTTGCAAGAGACAGGTATATAAGCACAGGTCTCAGGCAAGTGCAGCATTCCAGGGCTGTGAAATAAAGATGCAGATCCAGAATGACCTTGACTTCACTACATGCCTCGTGTGAATCTGTACTGAGAGGACAGGACTTTACAGTCTTCAAACACTCTTTTTCCTCAGGCGGTCGAAGGCTGCACTGACACACTGGAGGCGATACTGAATCTCCGCATCAATGTCTGCCTTTGTTGATAAGAGGCTCCCGAGATATGGGAAATGGTCCACGTTGTCCAGGGCCGTACTGTGGATCTTGATGATTGGAGGGCAGTGCTGTGTGCCGGTGACAGGCTGTTGGAGGACCTTTGTTTTACAGATGTTAAGCGTAAGGCCCATGCTTTCATATGCCTCAGTGAATACATTGACTATATCCTGGAGTTCAGCCTCAGAATGTGCACAGATGCAGGCGTCGTCTGCATACTGCAGCTCAATGACAGAGGTTGGGGTGATCTTGGACCTGGCCTGGAGGCGGCGTAGGTTAAACAGCTTCCCACTGGTTCTGTAGTTTAGTTCCACTCCAGCGGGGAGCTTGTTGATTGTGAGGTGGAGCATGGCGGCAAGGAAGATTGAGAAGAGGGTTGGAGCGATAACGCAGCCCTGTTTGACCCCGGTCCGGACGTGGATTGGGTCTGTAATAGATCCATTGGTAAGGATCAAGGCCTGCATGTCATCGTGAAGCAGGCGAAGGATGTTGACAAACTTTTGGGGGAAACAGAGGGGGTCGCTCCATAGACCCTCATGGTTGACAGTGTTTTGTAAGATCGATAAAGGCCATATATAAGGGCTGGCGCTGCTCCCTGCATTTTTCCTGCAACTGTTGCGCTGCAAAGATCATGTCTGTTGTGCCCTGTTGGGGACGAAATCCGCATTGTGATTTCGGGAGGAACTCCTCAGCCACAGGGAGAAGATGATTGAGGATACCTCGAGCAACAACTTTCCCAGTGGCTGATAGCAGGGAGATTCCCCTGTAATTGCCGCAGTCGGACTTGTCCCCTTTTTAAAAAATGGTCATGGGGGCATACTCACAGGGATATACTCACAGGGGTATACACACAGGGGTATACTCACAGGGGTATACTCACAGGGACATACTCACAGGGGTATATTCACAGGGGTATACTCACAGGGGTATTCTCAGAGAGGCATACTCAGAGGGGCATACTCATAGGGGCATACTCACAGGGGCATACTTACAGGGACATACTCACAGGGGCATACTCACAGGGACACACTCACAGGGACATACTCACAGGGATATACTCACAGGGGTATATTCACAGGGGTATACTCACAGGGATATTCTCAGAGAGGCATACTCAGAGGGGCATACTCATAGGGGCATACTCACAGGGGCATACTTACAGGGACATACTCACAGGGACATACTCACAGGGACATACTCACAGGGGCATACTCACAGGGACATACTCACAGGGACATACTCACAGGGACATACTCACAGGGACACACTCACAGGGACATACTCACAGGGACATACTCACAGGGGCATACTCACAGGGACATACTCACAGGGGTATACTCACAGGGACATACTCACAGGGGCATACTCACAGGGGCCTACTCACAGGGGCATACTCACAGGGGCATATTCACAGGGACATACTCACAGGGCCATACTCACAGGGGCATACTCACAGGGACATACTCACAGGGGCATATTCACAGGGACATACTCACAGGGGTATACTCACAGGGACATACTCACAGGGATATACTCACAGGGGTATACACACAGGGGTATACTCACAGGGGTATACTCACAGGGACATACTCACAGGGGTATATTCACAGGGGTATACTCACAGGGGTATTCTCAGAGAGGCATACTCAGAGGGGCATACTCATAGGGGCATACTCACAGGGGCATACTTACAGGGACATACTCACAGGGACATACTCACAGGGACATACTCACAGGGGCATACTCACAGGGACATACTCACAGGGACATACTCACAGGGGCATACTCACAGGGACACACTCACAGGGACATACTCACAGGGATATACTCACAGGGGTATATTCACAGGGGTATACTCACAGGGATATTCTCAGAGAGACACACTCACAGGGACATACTCACAGGGACATACTCACAGGGGCATACTCACAGGGACATACTCACAGGGGCATACTCACAGGGGCATATTCACAGGGACATACTCACAGGGACATACTCACAGGGGCATATTCACAGGGACATACTCACAGAGCCATACTCACAGGGGCATACTCACAGGGACATATTCACAGGGACATACTCACAGGGACATACTCACAGGGACATACTCACAGGGGTATACTCACAGGGACATACTCACAGGGGTATACACACAGGGACACACATTGCAGCCCGATAGCTGGCGACCATGAGCACAGCCCAGGCCTGACGGACTTGCTGAGGACCTTTGTCTCATTGACTTCTATGGGTTCAATAGGCTGATTAACACCCGAAAAACAAGTGCTTTGCAGCCCAATCTGACTTTAGAACAGAACCTTAATAAAAAATTGATTTTCGGGACTTGGATGACATTTCCAAGGCCGGCATTTATTGCCCATCCCTAATCGCCCCTTGAGAAGGTGGTGGTGAACCACCTTCTTGAACCGCTGCAGTCCGTGTGGTGAAGGTGCTCCCACAGTGCTGTTAGGGAGGGAGTTCCAGGATTGTGACCCAGCGACGATGAAGGAACGGCGATATATTTCCAAGTCAGGATGGTGTGTGACTCGGAGGGGAACGTGGAGGTGATGGTGTTCCCCTGCGTCTGCTGCCCTTGTCCTTCTCAGTGCTAGAGGTTGCAGGGGGGAAAGATGTGCTTGAAGTAACCTTGGTGAGTTGCTGTAGTGCGGCCACTGTATGGTACATCCTGGGAGCCGCTCCTGCCCGGCCTCCAACCGCCATATCTTCGCAATGCAGCGACCCAACAGGGTTACTCCCCACCAGTGGCGTAACCAGGCCAATGCGGCCAATGCAGTGGCAATGGGACCCTCGCCTGAAGAGGGGCTCACCACGTGCTTCCTCGCGAACTTGTTGGCGGTGTGGCTCAGCTGGAATATGCTCTGGTCCATCCTCTTGGTGAAAGTTTTGAACCCGTCGACACGGCTCCCTACCTCCTGCAGGTTGAGGGGGCTCTGCGGGGTGCTGTGTGTCAGGAAGAAGTTGCCCCCCCCACTATGTCGTCCTTTTCGGTTCTCCTCTTACCCTGCTCCCAAGCCTTCTCATCGTTGCAGGTGAGGAAGTGCTGGAAGGCATTGCAGCCGCCGAGGCCAAGGCCGCCACCCGTTTGGGCAAGAGGCGGGGGGCAGAAGGTGCTGGCGGTAGGGCAGGCCGGCAGGGGGAAGCCGCTTGGGGGCTTAGGCTGAGGCGGAGCCAGGCTGCCTTGCCGCCGGTCAGCACATTGGCAGAGCAGGAGACAGGGGGCTTGGCAGCACTGGCACCAACATCAGGCACAGCGTCGCCCTCGCTCCCAGCCCGCAGGATCTGCCCGAACAAGGCCAGGAAGAGGCCCCTCTGGCCGTGGCTGTTGGCCCTCCTCCAGCCAGCCCTCGATGTCATGCTCGCTGTACATGGTCAGCACCTCATCCTCCCACACCGAGATCTCGCCCGCATTCTCGCTCTGGAAATCGTACCGAGCCCGAGCCTGGAGTGCCATCATCCCGCTGTCTGCACCCGGCTCAGCTCCACTCCCGGACCCCGTGGTAACCCCCCCACCCTCACACCGGTCCCGGCTCCCCCTCACACCGGCTTCCCCAGACCCCCAACCCCCTCCGGCCTCACGGACACCTGGACCTCCTCACTCGAGGGGCGGCTGTGTGGGGTCTTCCCTGGCCGGCTGCACTGTTCCCTGTCGTTGTGTGATTGTTTTAAATCTATATTTGCATTGGGGCCCACATCCTCTAGTTATGCCACTGCTCCCCACCCACCGTGATCGCAACCTTGGGCACCCGACTGAACCCAACCCAGTGACAGCAGGCAACTGCCTTTCAAGCACAGAACTACTAAGCTGTGCGGGAAAGGAGCGGGGCGGGGTGGGAATGGCAATAAACCGCTAACAGGAGCCCAGTGGGCAGAGGCCGTGTCAGGAGAAAGTTAACGTGTTCCAGGCTGTAAGTCTGAAGTTGCCCAACAAATCCCACCAACACTTTACAAATATAAAGCCCGGCTCATAAACTGCACAAGAAAGCCATTCTTCTGCTGACTGGCTCTCACTTGTCTCTCTGAACAACTGTTAGCCCCTCACAAGTGATGAACTGGAGAGGAGCAGATGGTGTTTGCTAAAATAGCCACGGATTCCTTGAGGAGTGTTGAGGGGGAGGGGGCCCGAGTCACCACAGAATAGCTGCATGTACATTGTATCCAGAGAGCCCAGTCCTCCCCCTGCCCCAACACAGACCCTGCTTTAATCCGACCATGACATTTGTTAAAGCCCCTTGCAACCTCAGCTGGGTTGTGCTGAGTTATGGCTGCTATCAGGTTGTTTGGACAGGAAGTGTAAAGGCTCCGGGCTCAGGAAACATATTTCGTAAACTTTGAAAAATGAAATTCAAAGCACAAGCCATGAATTGGACGATTGAGGAGCTGAGTTGTGCCGTACATGAGAGAGATGGGAGAGAGGGTGTGCAGGAAAGTCGATGTTAGGTATCACGGCAAATCTACACACTGAGGTTCAAAGAAATAAACCCTAGTTGTTGAAGGGGAATGTTATCTGGGAAGTGGGTGTTGAATCTTAAAGGGCAGTGAGCAAGGTGTGGTGCACAGGTACGCTCTTCAAATGGAGAACCTAGGGTTGATCCATGGGTCAGGGCACTGGCAGGGTGCTAATACAGCCAGTTGCCCCAAAGTCTATGGGTGGTTATGCCTGAGGAGCTGTGGGTGGGGGGGACAGGGGGAGGAAGGGTGGCCAGGATCCTGCCACAACTCTGCTACAGGTCAGTTGGACCGTGAAATTCTGGCCAGGGTCCCACAGACCGATCTCGGCTCCCTCAAAGCCACCCTCACCCACCACCATCCCCCCCATAACACCCCCATCACCCCCCCAATCACCCCCATCACCCCCCGTCCATCACAACCCCACCCCCATCACCCCCCCATCCCCCCATCACCCTGATCCCCCCATCCCCCCATCACCCAGATCCCCCCCATCACCCCCATCACCCCCCCTCCATCACAACCCCACCCCCATCACCCCCCCCATCCCCCCATCACCCTGATCCCCCCATCCCCCCATCACCCAGATCCCCCCATCACCCAGATACCCCCCATCACCCCCCCATCACCCAGATCCCCCCCCTATCACCCCCCATCACCCACATCTCCTCCCATCCCCCCCATCACCCAGATCCCCCTCCATCACCCAGATCCCCCCCCCATCACCCCCATCAACCCCCATCACCCAGATCCCCCCATCACCCAGATCCCCCCCCCATCACCCCCCCATCACCCACATCTCCTCCCATCCCCCCCATCACCCAGATCCCCCCATCCCCCCCATCACCCAGATCCCCCCCCATCACCCCCCCATCACCCATATCTCCTCCCATCCCCCCCCATCACCCAGATCCCCCCATTCCCCCACATCACCCAGATCCCCCCCCATCACCCCCCCCCATCACCCAGATCCCCTCCCATCAACCCCCATCATCCCCCATCACCCAGATCCCCCCATCACCCACATCTCCTCCCATCCCCCCCATCATGCAGATCCGCCCCATCCCCCCCATCCCCCCATCACCCAGATCCCACCTCCATCACCCAGATCCCTTCCCATCATCCACCCATCAGTCACCCCCATCACAACCCCACCCCCACAATCACCCCCCATCACCCAGATCCCCTCCCATCACCTCCATCCCCTTCCATCACCCCCCCAATCACCCCCCATCACCCCCGATCACCCACATCCTCCCCATCATCCCCCATCACCTCCCAATCCCCCCCATCACCCTCCATCCCCCCTTCCCCCCAATCCCCCCATCACCACCCCCGATCACCCCCATCACCCCACATCGCCCCCCCCCTCCTCATTTCAGCAGTACCATTATTCACTCACCTTGTCACCATCATCTCTTGGCCACCCCCAATATTATCATTCATCCAGCCCCACATCTTCTCACCTTCCCTGCCTTGCTGTCCTCCACAGATGATGCATTCTCCCCCTCACAGCAGCAACAGTCCTGAAACTGGCATCGACCCGTGGTTAGACCACGGAGTCCGTGAGTCAGAGAGGCCTACAAAAGGCCGCGAGGTCGGGCGGCGCGTCGCTGAGTCGGGAGTCCGTGAGTCAGAGAGGCCTACAAAAGGCCCAGCTTGTGCAGCTACAGGGAGGAGACAAAAAAGAAGTAGAAAGAAATAGAAAGGTGATGTCACAGCCAAGGGGGTAAGTGATTGGCTGGTGACTGGTAAGTAGTTTTTCTTTTTTCTCTTCTATATCAGTGAGTAACTTGTAGCACTGTTGTTGCCAATTTAAGTTAATCTAAGGGTTAAGTCATGGCAGGAGAGCTCGGTCACGTGATATGCTCCTCCTGCACCATGTGGGAACTCAGGGACACTTCCGGTGTCCCTGACGACTACGTGTGCGGGAAGTGTATCCACCTCTAGCTCCTGATGGACCGCGTTGTGGAATTGGAGCTGAGGGTGGATTCACTCTGGAGCATCCACGATGCTGAGAATGACATGAATAGCACATTTAGTGAGTTGGTCTTACCGCAGGTAAAGGGTCCACAGCCAGATAGGGAATGGAAGACCAACAGGAAGAACAGTGCAAGGAAGGTAGTGCAGGGGTCCCCTGTGGTCATCCCCCTGCAAAACAGTTACACCGCTTTGGGTACTGTTGAGGGGGATGACTCATCAGGGGAGGTCAGCAGCAGCCAAGTTCATGGCACCATGGCTGGCTCTGTTGCACAGGAGGGCAGGAAAGAGAGTGGGAGAGCGATAGTGATAGGGGATTCAATTGTGAGGGGAATAGATAGGCGTTTCTGTGGCTGTAACCGAGACTCCAGGATGGTATGTTGCCTCCCTGGTGCAAGGGTTAAGGATGTCTCGGAGCAGGTGCAGGACATTCTGAAAAGGGAGGATGAACAGCCAGTTGTCGTGGTGCACATTGGTACCAACGATATAGATAAAAAATGGGAAGGGGTCCTACGAGATGAATTTAAAGAGCTAGGAGCTAAATTAAAAAGTAGGACCTCAAAAGTAGTAATCTCGGGATTGCTACCAGTGCCACGTGCTAGTCAGAGTAGGAATCGCAGGATAGCTCAGATGAATACGTGGCTTGACCAGTGCTACAGCAGGGAGGGATTCAAATTCCTGGGGCATTGGAACCGGTTCTGGGGGAGGTGGGACAAGTACAAACCGGACGGTCTGCACCTAGGCAGGACCGGAACCAATGTCTGAGGAGGAGTGTTTGCTAGTGCTGTTGGGGAGGAGTTAAACTAATATGGCAGGGGGATGGGAACCAATGCAGGGAGACAGAGGGAAACAAAATGGAGACAGAAGCAAAAGACAGAAAGGAGATGAGTAAAAGTGGAGGGCAGAGAAACCCAAGGCAAAAACAAAAAGGGCCACTTTGCAGCAAAATTCTAAAGGGTCTAAGTGCGTTAAAAAGGCAAGCCTGAAGGCTCTGTGCCTCAATGTGAGGAGTATTCGGAATAAGGTGGACGAATTAACTGTGCAGATAGCGGTTAATGGATACGATGTGGTTGGCATCACGGAGACATGGCTCCAGGGTGACCAAGGCTGGGAACTCAACATCCAGGGCTATTCAACATTTAGGAAGGATAGACAGAAAGGAAAAGGAGGCGGGGTGGCGTTGCTGGTTAAAGAGGAAATTAATGCAATTGTAAGGAAAGACATTAGCTTGGATGATGTGGAATCGGTATGGGTGGAGCTATGGAATACCAAGGGGCAGAAAACGCTAGTGGGAGTTGTGTACAGACCTCCAAACAGTAGTAGTGATGTTGGAGAGGGCATCAAATAGAAAATTAGGGGTGCATGCAATAAAGGTCCAGCAGTTATCATGGGTGACTTTAATATGCATATAGATTGGGCTAACCAAACTGGAAACAATACGGTGGAGGAGGATTTCCTGGAGTGCATAAGGGATGGTTTTCTAGACCAATATGTCAAGGAACCAACTAGGGGGGAGGCCATCTTAGACTGGGTGTTGTGTAATGAGAGAGGATTAATTAGCAATCTCGTTGTGCGAGGCCCCTTGGAGAAGAGTGACCATAATATGGTGGAATTCTACATTAGGATGGAGAATGAAACAGTTAATTCAGAGACCATGGTTCAGAACTTAAAGAAGGATAACTTTGAAGGTATGAGGCGTGAATTGGCAAGGATAGATTGGCGAATGATACTTAAGGGGTTGACAGTGGATGGGCAATGGCAGACATTTAGAGACCGCATGGATGAACTACAACAATTGTACATTCCTGTCTGGCGTAAAAATAAAAAAGGGAAGGTGGCTCAACCGTGGCTATCAAGGGAAATCAGGAATAGTATTAAAGCCAAGGAAGTGGCATAAAATTGGCCAGAAATAGCAGCGAACCCGGGGAATGGGAGAAATTTAGAACTCAGCAGAGGAGGACAAAAGGTTTGATTAGGGCAGGGAAAATAGAGTACGAGAGGAAGCTTGCAGGGAACATTAAAATGGACTGCAAAAGTTTCTATAGATTTGTAAAGAGAAAAAGGTTAGTAAAGACAAATGTAGGTTCCCTGCAGTCAGAATCAGGTGAAGTCATAACTGGGAACAAGGAAATGGCAGACCAATTGAACAAGTACTTTGGTTCGGTATTCACTAAGGAGGACACAAACAACGTTCAGGATATAAAAGGGGTCAGAGGGTCTAGTAAGAAGGAGGAACTGAGGGAAATCCTTATTAGTCGGGAAATTGTGTTGGGGAAATTGATGGGATTGAAGGCCGATAAATCCCCAGGGCCTGATGGACTGCATCCCAGAGTACTTAAGGAGGTGGCCTTGGAAATAGCGGATGCATTGACAGTCATTTTCCAACATTCCATTGACTCTGGATCAGTTCCTATGGAGTGGAGGGTAGCCAATATAACCCCACTTTTTAAAAAAGGAGGGAGAGAGAAAGCAGGGAATTATAGACCGGTCAGCCTGACCTCAGTAGTGGGTAAAATGATGGAATCAATTATTAAGGATGTCATCGCAGCGCATTTGGAAAGAGGTGACGTGATAGGTCCAAGTCAGCATGGATTTGTGAAAGGGAAATCATGCTTGACAAATCTTCTGGAATTTTTTGAGGATGTTTCCAGTGGAGTGGACAAGGGAGAACCAGTTGATGTGGTGTATTTGGACTTTCAGAAGGCTTTCGACAAGGTCCCACACAAGAGATTAATGTGCAAAGTTAAAGCACATGGAATTGGGGATGGTGTGCTGATGTGGATTGAGAACTGGTTGTCAGACAGGAAGCAAAGAGTAGGAGTAAATGGGTACTTTTCAGAATGGCAGGCAGTGACTAGTGGGGTACCGCAAGGTTCTGTGCTGGGGCCCCAGCTGTTTACATTGTACATTAATGATTTAGATCAGGGGATTAAATGTAGTATCTCCAAATTTGCGGATGACACTAAGTTGGGTGGCAGTGTGAGCTGCGAGGAGGATGCTGTGAGGCTGCAGAGCGACTTGGATAGGTTAGGTGAGTGGGCAAATGCGTGGCAGATGAAGTATAATGTGGATAAATGTGAGGTTATCCACTTTGGTGGTAAAAACAGAGAGACAGACTATTATCTGAATGGCAACAGATTAGGAAAAGGGGAGGTGCAAAGAGACCTGGGTGTCATGGTACATCAGTCATTGAAGGTTGGCATGCAGGTACAGCAGGCGGTTAAGAAAGCAAATGGCATGTTGGCCTTCATAGCGAGGGGATTTGAGTACAGGGGCAGGGAGGTTTTTACTACAGTTGTACAGAGCCTTGGTGAGGCCACACCTGGAGTATTGTGTACAGTTTTGGTCTCCTAACTTAAGGAAGGACATTCTTGCTATTGAGGGAGTGCAGCGAAGGTTCACCAGACTGATTCCCGGGATGGTGGGACTGACATATCAAGAAAGACTGGATCAACTGGGCTTGTATTCACTGGAGTTCAGAAGAATGAGAGGGGATCTCATAGAAACGTTTAAAATTCTGATGGGTTTAGACAGGTTAGATGCAGGAAGAATGTTCCCAATGTTGGGGAAGTCCAGAACCAGGGGTCACAGTCTAAGGATAAGGGGTAAGCCATTTAGGACCGAGATGAGGAGAAACTTCTTCACCCAGAGAGTGGTGAACCTGTGGAATTCTCTACCACAGAAAGTTGTTGAGGCCAATTCACTAAATATATTCAAAAAGGAGTTAGATGAAGTCCTTACTACTAGAGGGATCAAGGGGTATGGCAAGAAAACAGGAATGGAGTACTGAAGTTGCATGTTCAGCCATGAACTCATTGAATGGCGGTGCAGGCTCAAAGGGCCGAATTGCCTTCTCCTGCACCTATTTTCTATGTTTCTATGTACTGTGTACAGTTGTAGTCGCCATATTATCAGCATCATCATCATAGGCGATCCCTCGAACGAGGATGGCTTGCTTCCACGAGAGTTCACAGATGTTTCAATGAAGGACCCGATGTTCCAGTCCTGAACTCCAGTTCAGGGGGTGGAAGATGCGTGGATTTTTTTAACGTGTGGTGACCGTTGCAGACCAGCCACCACACAGGCTAGACAGAGCTAGGTCTTGGTCCAGTGGCAAGGATTAACCAGGACGACTGGAGACCTGCTCTGCTGCACGGACCGAGTGTGCACACAATCGTAGTGTGGGCTGGCCTGTGCTGCCCCTGGGCCCTCGCCTCTCTTGGGCCCCGTACCGATCCAAAGGATATGGAGGCACTGGAGAGGGTGCAGAGATGATTTACAAGGTTAATACCAGAAATACGAGAGTATACATATCAGGAAACGATGAACAGGCTGGGCCTCTTTTCTCTTGAAAAAAGGTGACCAAATAGAGATCTTTAAAATTATGAAAGGTTTTGATAGAGTGGATACAGAGAGAATGTTTCCACTTGTGGGGAAGAACATAACTAGAGGCCATCAATACAAGGTAGTCACCAAGAAATCAAATAAGGTATTCAGAAGAAATTTCTTTACCCAAAGAGTGTTGGGATTGTGGAAGTGGTTAAAGCTTATGCTGATAGAGTTAGATGAGGAAAGACGGGAGGAGGCTCGAGTGGAGCATAAAGGCCGGCATGGATTGGTTGGGCAGAGTGGCCTGTTTCTGTGCCGTATATCCTATATATCCCTATGTGAATTGTTGCTGTGTGCTCAGTGAGTGAGATGGTGTGAGGTCTGCTGTGTGACTAAGTGCTCAGTCCCTCTGTTCCGTACTGTTTTCTGACAGGTGCATTGAACCATGAGCTGACCCAGCATTGTGTACTCACAACACTTCGTTAAAGACTAGAGTTACAGAGCAATTTTCTAAGAAACGACTGAGCGCACTGGATACAGCAAAGGCTATGGGCCCTGACAACATAGTGCTGAAATCATGTGCTCCAGAACTAGCCAAGCTGTCCCAGTACAGCTACAACACTGGCACCTATCGGATAATGTGGAAAACTGCCCAGGTTTGACCTGTCCACAAAAAGCAGGACAAATCCAATCTGTCCAATTACCGCCCCATCAGTCTACTCTCAATCATCAGCAAAGTGATGGAAGGTGTCATCGACAGTGCTATCAAGCGGCACTTACTCACCAATAACCTGCTCACCGATGCTCAGTTTGGGTTCCGCCAGGACCACTCGGCTCTAGACCTCATTACAGCGTTGGTCCAAATATGGACCAAAGAGCTGAATTCCAGAGGTGAGGTGAGAGTGACTGGACATCAAGGCAGCATTTTAGGGAGTGGCATCAAGGAGCCCGAATAAAACTGGTCAGTGGGGATCGGGGGAAATCAGTAGTTATACCTAGCATGGACTGCAGCGGTTCAAGAAAGTGGCTCACCACAACCTTCTCAAGGGTATTTAGGGATGGGCAATTAATGCTGGCCTTGCCAGTGAGATCCACATCCTGCGAATTAATATATTGTTTTAAATGAAAGAAGAAAGGGCCATTGAATGATGATGAAATCTGGAAAAGGGATCTCTCAGGAAGGGAACATACCCAATTTTCTTAAATGAACACTTCCCCCCAGATTTCTTAACTCCTATCCTGAGCCACTGACTCTTTCTAGGGTAGAACTCTTTGGGCATCAGGCACCCACCAGAATCCTGACCATGTCCCCACCCAATACCTCACCCATGTACCCACCCAGTACCTCACCCATGTACCCACCCAGTACCTCACCCATGTACCCACCCAGTCTCTCACCCGTGTACCCACCCAGTCTCTCACCCATGTACCCACCCAGTCTCCCACCTACAACAACAACAAGAACTTGTATTTATATAGCACCTTTAATGTAGTAAAACGCCCCAAGGCGCTTCACAACAGTGTAATGAAACAAAACAAACAAATTTGACACCGAGTCACATAAGAAGAAACTATGGCAGATGATGAGAAGCTTAGTTAAAGAGGCAGGTTTTAAAGAGGAAAGAAATAGAGAGGCGGAGAGGGTTAGGGAGGGAGTTCCAGAGCTTCGTGCCCAGGCAGCTGAATAGTTGAGCAGTTATAATCAGGGTGCTCGAGGGCAGAATTTGAGGAGCGCAGACATCTGATGGGGTTGTGAGGCTGAAGGAGATTACAGAGATAGGGAGGGGCAAGGCCATGGAGGGATTTGTAAACTAGGATGAGATGTTGAAATCGAAGCGCTGCTTAACCGGGAGCCACTGTGGGTCAGCGAGCACAGAGGTGATGGGTGATCGAGACTTGGTGCGAGTTAGGACATGGGCTGCCGAGTTTTGAATGACTTCAAGTTTACATAGAGTAGAATGTGGGAGGCCAGCCAGGAGTGCATTGGAATAGTCAAGTCTAGAGATAACAAAGGCATGAATGAGGGTTTCAGCAGCGGATGAGATGAGACAGAGGTGGAGACGGGCGATGTTATGGAGGTGGAAATAGGCGGTCTTAGTTATGCCGCGGGTATGTGGTCGAAAGCTCATTTCAGGGTCAACTATGACACCTAGGTTGTGACCAGTCTGGTTCAGCCTCAGATTGATGCTAGGGAGAAGGATAGAGTCAGTGGCGAGGGAACGCAGTTTGTGGTGGTGACTAAAGATAATGGCTTCTGTCTTCTCAATATTCAATTGGAGAATGTTTCTTCTCATCCAGTTCTGGATGTCGGACAAGCAGTCTGACAATTAAGAGACTGTGGAGCGGTCGAGAGAAGTGGTGGAGAGGTAGAGCTGGGTGTCATCAGCGTACATGTGGAAACTGACTCCGTGTTTTCAGATGATGTCGCCAAGGGGCAGCATATAGATGAAAAATAGGAGGGGGCCAAGGATAGATCCTTGGGGGCACCAGAGGTAACGATGCGGGGGCGGGAAGAGAAACCATTTCAGGAGCTTTTCTGGCTACGATTAGATAGATAAGAATGGAACCAGGTGAGTGCAGTCCCACCCAGCTGGACGATGTGGAGGAGGAAGGAGAGGTCAACTGTGTCAAAGGCTGCATTACCCACCCAGTCTCTCATCCATGTACCCATCCAGTACCTCACCAATGTACCCATTCAGTCTCTCACCCATCTCCCTATCCAGACTCTCACCCATGTCCCCATCCACTTACTCACCCATGTATCCACCCAGTACCTCACCCGTGCCCATTCAGTGTCTCACTCATGTACCCATCCAATCTATCACCCGTGTACCCATCCAGTATCTCACCAATGTACCCATTTAGTTGCTCACCCATGTACCCATTCAGTCTCTCACCCATCTCCCCATCCAGACTCTTGCCCATGTACCCACCCTGTCTCTCACCCATGTCCCCATCCACTTACTCACCCATGTATCCACCCAGTACCTCACCCGTGCCCATCCAGTGTCTCACTCATGTACCCATCTAATCTCTCACCCATGTATCCATCCAGTACCTCACCGTGTCCATCCAGTGTCTCACCCATGTAACCATCCAATCTCTCACCCATGTACCCATCCAGTACCTCACCCATGTCCCCATCCAGTGTCCTGGCGAATCGAATAACAAGGAACTGTAGATAGGTGTTATGTTTGCAATAAAGGTTCAAACTAAGTACTGTTTAACTGAGCAAGGTACAACCTTGGCTCAGCTTTATTTAGGCCCAAAGTACCTAACTCTCAAAATGACTGGCCTTTTATACCTGAGCAGCACCATGTGCGTGCTGCTCAGTGGCCTCCAACAATGACACCATCTGGTGGCTACAAACAGAATATACATACATGACAATAGCCCCCCTCTGAGACCTTATAACAGTCTTTCTGTTATGTATGCAATAAGGGTTCAAACTGAGTACTGTTTAACTAAGCCAGGTACGACCTTGGCTGTGCTTTATTTAGTCCCAAAGTGACTCCCTTACAAAATGGCTAGTCTTTTATACCAGAGCAGCATCATGTGGTGGCTACAAACAGCATGTACATACATGACAATACCCCCCTCTGAGATCTTATCACAGTCTTTCACAGGTTGAGACGGTCCGATGCTTTACGCTCCTGGGTTGACCGTCTCAGTTCGACTCCGGCCTTGGGTGAATGTGCGGAGTCCGTTGTGACTGGTGGCTGGATGACTGACTTGTTGGGGGTGGCAGTGGTCATGTCAGGAATTGCAAGTCCATTTTTATTGAACAAGTCCGTGATGGAAATTCCAGGTTCACTGATGACCCTTGAGTCCACTGAAGGCTGCTGGTAGGTTGGTTGGTCGTCGACGGTTTCTTTGTCCGACTGCTCTGGCTCGTCTGTGTGCCTCAGTTTTGTTTGATCCATGTGTTTCCTGCAAGTTTGCCCATTCTTGAGCTTAATAACAAATACTCTGTTGCCTTCCTTGGCCATGACCGTGCCAACGATCCATTTGGGACCCTGACCATAATTCAACACATATACAGGATCATTAACAGAAATCTCGTGTGACACAGTTGCGCGATTGTGGTACCCTTGTTGACTCTGTCTTCTGTATTCAACATGATTACTTAAATCCGGGTGTACAAGCGATAACTTGGTCTTAGACCTCTTTTCATCATGAGTTCAGCAGGCGAGACCCCTGTGAGGGTGTGGGGTCTTGTCCTGTAACTCAGCAGTATGCAAGACAAGCGGGTCTGCAGTGACCCTTGGGTTACTCTTCTCATGTTTTGCTTGGTAATTTGTACTGCACATTCTGCTTGCCCGTTGGACGCAGGCTTGAATGGTGCTGACCTTACATGTTTTCTGCCGTTAAGTTTTACAAACACCTGACTGGTGAAGCACGACCCATTGTCGCTCACCACTATGTCAGGCAGACCATGTGTCGTGAACATGACATTGAGATTCTCTATGGTTGCCGTGGATGTACTGGATGACATGATTATGCATTCTATCCACTTCGAATAAGTGTCCACCATCACTAAACACATCTTGCCCAGGAAGGGAGCTGCAAAATCTACATGGATCCTGGACCAAGGTTTGGACGGCCATGACCACAGACTCAGCGGCGATTCCGCTGGTGCTTTGCTGAGCTGCATGTAGGTGTTGCACTGATACATGCATGCTTCCAGCTCAGAATCAGTTCCTGGCCACCATACGTGGGACCTGGCGATGGCCGTCATCATCACTATACCCGGATGTGTGCTGTGTAACTCACACACAAACTTCTCTCTCCCTTTCTTAGGCATTGCCCCAAAATATGCAATCTGCTTGAACAGACAGTTTGTCCTTGCGACAAATGTACAGTTTGGCCTTCTCGCACATTTGCTTAGGTATGGCAGACCAATCCCCTTTGAGGATGCAGCCCTTTACCACCGATAATGTCGGGTCCTGTCTGGTCCAGGTCTTAACTTGTTGAGCCGTGACAGGGGTACCTTCACTCTCAAAAGCATCCATGATTAACATTAAATCTGCCGGTTGTGGCGTTTCCACCTCCGATGTGGGCAACGACAGCCGGCTCAAATTTTCTGTGCCAGGTCCGTGGCGAATGACATAATTATAGGCAGATAATGTCAGCGCCCACCTTTGGATGCGGGATGAAGCGTTGGTATTGATACCTTTGCTCTTGGAAAACAACGAAATGAGCGGCTTATGATCGGTCTCTAATTCAAACCTCAGACCGAACAGATATTGATGCATCTTTTTAACACCGTACACACACGCTAAAGCTTCTTTTTCTACCATGCTAAAGGCTCGTTCTGCTTTAGACAAACTTTTGGATGCATACGTGACAGGTTGAAGTTGCCCCACTCTCAGACAGCCTTTGCAACTATTTTGCTTAAATCGGCAGCCGGATAGGCCCTGCCATGTGCCGCTCTGTCGAACGCCGAATCAATCGCATTTACGGTACTTGCCGAGGTTCGGTTCTTCACCGACATTTGCTGTCCGTCCTCATACATGATTGCGTGATCTGAATGGCCCTTTTTAAATCTAACTCCTCCACCACCAGAAGTTTGCGCAGGATCACCTCGAGGTTGATACCAATAACAAAGAAGTCCCGCAGCATGTCTGCCAACACTGTCCCGAACTTGCACAGTCCCGCTAGACGTCTCAGGTCGGCAAAGAATTCCGCCGCGCTCTGGCCCTCCGATCGAACGTGTGAATAAAACCTGTATCTCGAGATGATGATGCCATCGTCTGGCTTGAGGTGCTCCCGTACCAATGTACACAACTCCTCGTACGTTTTCTCTGTTGGATCACTAGGCATGAATAGATTCTTTATCAGACCGTAGATCTTTGAACTGCACACAGTGAGGAACACGGCCCGGCACCGATCTGCATCATCGACCCCCTTCATTTTGTTGGCCACGAAGTACTGGTTCAAACGGCTCACAAAGTCTGCCCAATCTTCTCCCTCCATGAATCACTCTAAAAATCCAATCGTGCTCATTTTGCAAACAGAGGTTCTTGTATTCTCGTCGCCAAATGTTATGTATGCAATAAGGGTTCAAACTGAGTACTGTTTAACTAAGCAAGGTACAACCTTGGCTCTGCTTTATTTAGGCCCAAAGTGCCTGACTCTCAAAATGGCTGGCCTTTTATACCTGAGCAGCACCATGTGCGTGCTGCTCAGTGGCCTCCAACAATTACGCCATCCGGTGGCTACAAACAGCATGTACATACAAGACAATAGGGCCTTAAACTAAAAAGTGGGGGGGAGGGTTCAGGTGAGCAGAAATTGAAAAAGTCAAATAGAAAGTAGAAGGCAGTAGTGCAGGGTAGGGATAGGGGTAATGACAACCAGAGTGTGACAGGAAGGGACATAAGAGCATAAGAAATAGGAGCAGGAGTAGGCTATTTGACTCCTTGAGCCTGCTCCGCTATTCAATAAGATCATGGCTGTTCTGATCATGAACTCAGCTCCACTTCCCTGCCCACTCCCCATAACCCTTTACTCCTTTATCACACAAAAATCTGTCTATATCCGCCTTAAATATATTCAATGACCCAGCCTCCATAACTCTCTGGGGCAGAGAATTCCACAGATTTACAACCCTCTGAGAGAAGAAATTCCTCCTCATCTCAGTTTTAAATGGGCAGCCCCTTATTCTGAAACTATGCCCCCTAGTTCTAGTTTCCCCTATGAGTGGAAATATCCTCTGTGCATCCATCTTGTCGAGCTCCCTCATTATCTTATATGTTTCGATAAGATCACCTCTCATTATTCTGAACACCAATGAGTATAGGCCCAACCTACTCAACCTATCTTCATAAGTCAACCGCCTCATCTCCAGAATCAACCTAGTGAACCTTCTCTGAACAGCCTCCAATGCAAGTATATCCTTCCTTAAATACGGAGACCAAAACTGCACGCAGTACTCTAGGTGTAGCCTTACCAATACCCTGTACAGTTGTAGCAGAACTTCTCTGCTTTTATACTCTATCCCCCTTGCAATAAAGGCCAGCATTACATTTGCTGTCCTAATTATTTGCTGTACTGCATACTGACTTTTTGTGTTTCATGCACAAGGACCGCCAGGTCTCTCTGTACTGCAGCACTTTGCAATTTTTCTCCATTTAAATTATAATTTGCTTTTCTATTTTTTCTGCCAAACTGGATAACCTCACATTTTCCCACATTAAATTTTGCCCACTCAGTCCGTCTATATCCCTTTGCAGATTTTTTGTGTCCTCCTCACAGTTTACTCCCACCCATCTTTGTATCATCAGCAAACTTGACTACATTACACTCGGTCCCTTCATCCCTTCATTATTATAGCTTGTAAATAGTTGAGGACCCAGCATTGATCCCTGCGGCACCCCACTAGTCACTGTTTGCCAACCAGAAAATGACCCATTTATCCCGACTCTCTGTTTTCTGTTAGTTAGCCAATCCTCTATCCATGCTAAAATATTACCCCCAACCCCATGAGCTCTTACCTTGTGCAGTAACCTTTTAGGTGGCAACTTATTGAATGCCTTCTGGAAATCCAAATACACCACATCCACTGGTTCCCCCTTATCCACCCTGCTCATTACATCCTCAAAGAACTCCATCAAATTTATCAAATATGATTTCCCTTTCATAAAACCATGCTGACTCTGCTTGATTGAATTATGCTTTTCCAAATGTCCCACTACTGCTTCCTTAATAATGGACTCCAGCATTTTCCCAACAACAGATGTTAGGCTAACTGGTCTATGGTTTCCTGCTTTTTGTCGGCCTCCTTTTTTAAATAGGGGCATTACATTTGCAGTTTTCCAATCTGCTGGGACCGCCCCACAATACAGGGAATTTTGGTAGATTACAATCAATGCATCTATTATCTCTGCAGCCACCTCTTTTAAGACCCTAGGATGTAAGGTATCAGGACCAGGGAACTTGTCTGCCTTTAGTCCTATTATTTTACCTAGTACTACTTCATTAGTGATAGTGATTGTATTAAGTTCCTCCCTCCCTATAGTCCCTTGATTATCCACTATTGGGATGTTTTTAGTGTCTTCTACCATGAAGACTGATACAAAATATTTGTTCAACATCTCTGCCATTTCCCTTTTCTCCATTATTAATTCCTCAGTCTCATCCTCTTGGGGACCAACATTTACTTTAGCCACTCTTTTCATTTTTATGTACCTGTAGAAACTCTTACTATCTGTTTTTATATTCCATGCTAGTTTGCTTTCATAATCCATCTTCACTCTCTATTATTTTTTTAGTCGTTCTTTGCTGGCTTTTAAAAGTTTCCCAATCCTCTGGCCTCCCACTAGTCTTGGCCACATTGTATGCCTTTGTTTTCAATTTGATACCCCCCCTTATTTCCTTAGTTAGCCGCGGATGGTTATCCTTTCTCTTATAGTCTTTCCTTCTCATTGGGATATATTTTTGTTGCTTATCAACCGTCCCATACTTTAATCTATTTTCCCAGTCCACTTTAGCCAACTCTGCCCTCATACTTTTATAGTCTCCTTTATTTAAGCTTAGGACACTGGTTTGAGATCCAACTTTCTTTTGAAATTCAACCATGTTATGGTCACTCATGCCTAGAGGATCCTTTACTAGGAGATCGTTTATTAATCCTGTCTCCTTACACAGTACTAGATCTAAAATAGCCTGCTCCCTGGTTGGTTCCGCAACGTACTGTTCAAGGAAACTATCCCGGATACACTCTATGAACTCTTCCTCAAGGCTGCCCTGGCCAATTTGCTTTGTCCAATCAATATGAAGGTTAAAATCATCCATGATTATTGTTGTTCCTTTATTACAAGCCTCCATTATTTCTTGATTTATACTCCATCCAACAGTGTAGCTACTGTTAGGGGGCCTATAGACTACACTCTGCAGCAACTTTTTCCCTTATTATTCATTATCTCCACCCAAATTGATTCAACATCTTGATCCTCTGAGCCAATATCATTTCTCACTAACACACTGATCCTATCCTTTATTAACAGTGCTATCCCACCTCCTTTTCCTTTCTGTCTATCCTTCCAAATTGTCAAATACCGCTGAATATTTAGTTCCCAGTCCTGGTCACCTTACAACCACATCTCTGCAATGGCTATCAAATCATACCCATTTGTATCTATTTGTGCCGCCAACTCATCTATTTTGTTACAAATGCTACGTGCATTCAGATAAAGAGCTTTTACATTTGTTTTTTTACCATTTTTTCCTGCTTTGACCCCACTTTCTGATTCACCTTTATGTTTATACACTCTGTCCCTTCCTGTCATGCTCTGGTTTTCAATTCCCCCAGTGCTACCCTGCTCTATTGCCTTCTCCTTGTTCTTTTTACATTTTTGCTCACCTGAATCCGCCCCCTCACTAATTAGTTTAAAGCCCTCTCTGCAGCCCCAGCTATTCGATTTGCCAGGATCCTAGTCCCAGCAGGGTTTAAGTGGAGCCCATCCGACTTATCCAAGTACTGGTGCCAGTATCCCATGAACCAAAATCCATTTCTCCCACACCAGTCTTTGAGCCACGTGTTTAACTCTCTGATCGTATTTACCCTATGCAAATTTGCTCATGGCTCGGGTAGTAATCCAGAGATTATTATTGTTATGTATGTAATAACTCGATAGACTGAATACTGCAAACTAACACAGATACAAACCTGGCTCTGCATTATTAGGGCCCAAAGTGATTACATGATGGCTTGCCTTTTATACCTGGGCTGCACACACATGCGTACAGTCTATTGACCTCTGACAGTGGCGCCACTTGGTGGCTAGTAACCCCAAGCATACATTAATGACAATATCCCCCTTTAAAATATTAGTAACAGTCTTTTTAAAAATTGAGATTCTCTGGTGCTTTCCGTTCCCGAGTTGATCGTCTCAGTTCAACTCCAGCTTTGGGCGAGCGTTCTGAGTCTGTTGTGACTGGGGGCTGGGTAGCCGATCTGATGGGAGTGGCAATAACCACATCAGGGATTGAAAGTCCAGATTCATTGATGACAGCAGAGTCCTCTGATGACTGAGGGTAGGTTGGTTGGTCTCTGATTGTGTCTTCCTCAGACTGTTCCGGTTCATCCATGTGTCGCAGTTTTATCTGATCAACATGTTTCCTGCATGTCTGCCCATTCTTGAGCTTGACGATAAACAGTACATACACAGGATCATTGATAGAAATGTCGTGTGACACAGTAGCGCGATCATGATTCCCTTGCTGACTTTGACGTCTGTATTCAAAATGATCGTTCAAGTCAGGGTGGACAAGAGAGAGCCTGGTCCTGAGACCTCTCTTCATCAATAGTTCAGCAGGGGGGACACCGGTAAGCGTGTGGGGTCTTGTCCTGTACCTAAGCAGTATGCAGTATGCGCGACAAGCGAGTCTGCAGTGAACCTTTGGTTACACGCTTCATACTCTGCTTGATGGTTTGGACAGCACGCTCTGCTTGACCATTAGATGCAGGTTTGAATGATGCTGACCTCACATGTTTGATGCCATTGAGTTTCATGAACTCTTGAAACTCCAGACTAGTGAAGCAATGTCCGTTGTCGCTTACAACGATGTCGGGCAGACCATGACCATGGGGAACAAAGAAATGGCAGACCAATTGAACAAATACTTTGGTTCTGTCTTCACTAAGAAAGACACAAATAACTTTCCGGAAATATTAGGGGACTGAGGGTCAAGCGAGAAGGAGGAACTAAAGGAAATCCTTATTAGTCAGCAAATTGTGTTAGGAAAATTGATGGGATTGAAGGCCGATAAAGGGCCTGATAGCCTGCATCCCAGAGTACTTAAGGAAATGGCCCTAGAAATAGTGGATGAATTGGTGGTCATTTTCCAACATTCTATAGGTTCTGGATCAGTTCCTATGGACTGGAGGGTAGCTAATTTAACCCCACTTTTTAAAAAAGGAGGGAGAGAGAAAACAGGGAATTATAGACCAGTCAGGTGGGAAAAATGTTGGAATCAATTATTAAAGATGTAATAGCAGCGCATTTGGAAAGCAGTGACAGGATCGGTCCAAGTCAGCATGGATTTATGAAAGGGAAACCATGCTTGACAAATCTTCTAGAATTTTTTGAGGATGTAACTAGAAGAGTGGACACAGGGGAGCCAGTGGATGTGGTGTATTTAGACTTTCAAAAGGCTTTTGACAAGGTTCCACACAAGAGATTCGTGTGCAAAATTAAAGCACATGGTATTGGGGGTAATGTACTGACATGGATAGAGAACTGGTTGGCAGACAGGAAGCAGAGAGTTGGGATAAACGGGTCCTTTTCAGAATAGCAGGCAGTGACTAGTGGGGTACCACAAGGTTCAGTACTGGGACCCCAGCTATTTACAATATACATTAATGATTTAGACAAAGGAATTGAATGCAATATCTCCAAGTTTGCAGATGACACTAAGCTGGGTGGCATTGTGAGCTGTGAGGAGGATGCTAAGAGGCTGCGGGGTGACTTGGACAGGTTAGGTGAGTGGGCAAATACATGGCAGATGCGGTATAATTTGGATAAATGTGAGGTTATCCAATTTGGTGGTAAAAACAGGAAGGCAGATTAATATCTGAAGGGTGACAGATTAGGAAAAGGGCAGGTGCTACGAGACCTGGGTGTCATGGTACATCAGTCATGAAAGTTGGCATACAGGTACAGCAGGCGGTGAAGAAGGCAAATGGCATGTTGGCCATCATAGCTAGGGGATTTGAGTATAGGAGCAGGGAGGTCTTACTGCAGTTGTACAGGGCCTTGGTGAGGCCACACCTTGAATATTGTGTGCAGTTTTGGTCTCCTAATCTGAGGAAGGACATTCTTGCTATTGAGGAAGTGCAGCGAAGGTTCATCAGGCTGATTCTCGGGATGACAGGACTGACTTATGAAGAAAGACTGGATTGACTAGGCTTATATTCAATGCAATTTAGAGGAATGAGAGGGGATCTCATAGAAACATATAAAATTCTGACGGGATTGGACAGGTTAGATGCAGTAAGAATGTTCCCGATGTTGGGGAAGTCCAGAACCAGAGGTCACAGTCTAAGGATAAGGGGTAAGCCATTTAGGACCGAGATGAGGAGAAACTTTTTCACTCAGAGAGTTGTGAGCATGTGGAATTCTCTACCACAGAAAGTTGTTGATGCCAGTTCGTTAGATATATTCAAAAGGGAGTTAGATGTGGCGCTTACGGCTAAAGGGATCAAGGGGTATGGAGAGAAAGTAGGAATGGGGTACTGAAGTACATGATCAGCCATGATCATATTGAGTGGTGGTTCAGGCTCGAAGTGCTGAATGGCCTACTCTTGCACTTATTTTCTATGTTTCTATGTTTCTATATGGAAGATCTGTCAAGCTCCAGTTTTATGCGCATTATGCACTGAAAACCGGCTTTTGCAATACCTTTGGAAAGTAGTGACAGGATCGGTCCAAGTCAGCATTGATTTATGAAAGAGAAATCATGCTTGACAAGTCTTTTTGAATATTTTGAGGATGTAACTAGTAGAGTGGACAAGGGAGAACCAGTGGATGTGGTGTATTTGGACTTTCAAAAGGCTTTTGACATGGTCCCACACAAGAGATTAGTGTGCAAAATTAAAGCACATGGTATTGGGGGTAATGTACTGACATGGATAGAGAACTGGTTGGCAGACAGGAAGCAGAGAGTCAGGATAAACGGGTCCTTTTCAGAATGGCAGGCAGTGACTAGTGGAGTGCCGCAGGGCTCAGTGCTGGGACCCCAGCTATTTACAATATACGTTAATGATTTGGATGAAGGAATTGAGTGTAATATCTCCAAGTTTGCAGATGACACTAAACTGGGTGGCGGTGTGAGCTGTGAGGAGGACACTAAGAGGCTGCAGGGTGACTTGGACAGATTAGGTGAGTGGGCAAATGCATGGCAGATGCAGTATAATGTGGATAAATGTGAGGTTATCCACTTTGGGGGCAAAAACGCGAAGACAGAATATTATCTGAATGGTGGCAGATTAGGAAAGGGGGAGGTGCAACGAGGCCTGGGTGTCATTGAAAGTCAGCATATAGGTACAGCAGGCGGTGAAGATGGCAAATGGTATGTTCACCTTCATAGCTCGGGAATTTGAGTATAGGAGCAGGAGGTCTTACTGCAGTTGTACAAGGCCTTGGTGAGGCCTCACCTGGAATAGTGTGTTCAGTTTTGGTCTCCTAATCTGAGGAAGGACGTTCTTGCTATTGAGGGAGTGCAGCGAAGGTTCACCAGACTGATTCCCGGGATGGCTGGAATGACATATGAAGAAAGACTGGATCGACAAGGCTTATGATTTGATAGCCCTGCAGCACCCCACTAGTCACTGCCTGCAATTCTGAAAAGGACCCGTTTATTCCCACTCTTTGCTTCCTGTCTGCCAACCAGTTCTCTATCCACATCAATACATTACCCCCAATACCATGTGGCTTAATTTTGTACACTATCAGGCCCTGGGGATTTATCGGCCTTCAGTCCTTTCAATTTCCCTAACACCATTTTCTGACTAATAAAGATTTCCCTCAGTTCCCCCTTCTGGCTAGACCCTCGGTCCCCTAGTATTTTCGGGAGGTTATTCGTGTCTTCCTTAGTAAAGACAGAACCAAAGTATTTGTTCAATTGGTCCGCCATATCATTGTTCCCCATTATGAATTCACCTGATTCTGACTGCAAGGGACCTACATTAGTCTTCACTAATCTTTTTCTCTTCACATATCTACAGAAGCTTTTGCAGTTTGTTTTTATGTTCCCTGCAAGTTACTCTCATACTCTATTTTCCCCCTCCTAATTAAACCCTTAGCCCTCCTCGACTGAATTCTAAATTTCTCCAAGTCCTCAGGTTTGTTACTTTTTCTGACCAATTTATATGCCTCTTCCTTGGATTTAACACTTTCCCTGATTTCCCTTGTTAGCCATGATTGAGCCACCTTCCCTTTTTTATTCTTATGCCCCACAGGGATGTACAATTATTGTAGTTTATCCATGTGATATTTAAATGTCTGCCATTGCCTATCCACCGTCAACCCTTTAAGCACCATTCTCCAGTCTATCCTAGCCAATTCACGTCTCATACCATCGAAGTTACCTTTTCTTAAGTTCAGGACCCTAGTCTCTGAATTAACTGTGTCACTCTCCATCAATGAAGAATTCTACCATATTATGGTCACTCTTCCCCAAGGGGCCCCACACGACCAGATTGCTAATTAATCCTCCCTCATTACACAAAACCCAGTCGAGGATGGCCTGCTGTCTAGTTGGTTCCTCGACATATTGGTCGAGAAAACCATCCCTTAAACATTCCAGGAAATCCTCCTCCACAGTATTGCTACCGGTTTGGTTAGCCCAATCAATATGTAGATTAAAGTCACCCATGATAACTGCTGTAGCCTTATTGCACACATCCCTAATTTTCTGTTTGATGCTTTCCCCAACCTCCCTACTACTGTTTGGTGGCCTGTACACAACTCCCACTAGCGTTTTCTGCCCTTTGGTATTCCGCAGCTCTATCCACATAGATTCTGCCATGTATGTAACCATCATCCTTGGTCCTGGAAATAAAGGTTAAGTTCACGTAGTGACTGTGTCTGCAGTACATGCCTCGTGTGCGTTTGTAGTACAGTGCAGGGACACCACATTTGGCGACGAGATACGGGAATCACCGAACCACGAGGATGGCCACCGGTAGCACAGAGGAACGTTACTGTGTGGGTGAGGACTGGGATGATTTCATGGAGAGACTCCAGCAGAGCTTTGTCATGAAGGACTGGCTGGAAGCGACAGCGGCTGACAAGCGGAGGGCCCATCTACTGACCAGCTGCGGACCACAGATGTATGCGCTGGTGAAAGACCTGCTCACACCCCAAAAGCCAGCGGACAAGTCCTTTGAAGAGCTCAGCCAGCTGATCAGTGAGCATCTCAAGCCGGCGAGTAGTGTACACATGGCCCGGCACCGGTTCTACACACGTCGGGAGGGACAAAACATCTCGGACTTTGTTGCGGACCCGCGGCGCTTGGCCAGTCTCTGTAAGTTCATAGACGCCTGCAGGGGGGAGATGTTAAGGGATTTCTTCATTGAGGGCATTAATCATGCTGGGATTTTCAGGAAGCTCATAAAGACCAAGGACTTGACTTTAGAAGGGGCGGCGTTGATAGCTCAGACCTTCATGGTAGGGGAAAAGGACACCAAGCTAATTTACGTGCGCAGCCCTGGTCCCAACGTGGCGATGGACCAGGGAGTTAACATTGTGAACGCGTCTCGGGACTCCGCAGGCAGGCAAGGGCATTTCGAAACCGCCCAGGCAGCAACAGACTTTAGGATGGGCCCGCAACAGGGACAATGGAAAGGGGATCGGCAATTCACGTCATCACGAGGAACAATGCGTCCCGCGATGGGACCATTAACACCCACCATCAGAGTGCCTAGAAACAACCAAATGGGCAATCAGAAAGGAATGCCTGGTAACAGTCCTTTTGTTAACAACAATCTCACTCATGCTGGAGGTGCGGGGGTAGACATACTGCGAAAAGCTGCAGGTTTCAGCAATATGCCTATAGGATTTGTAACGTCAGTGGACACTTGGCCAGGGTGTGCAAAAATGCTGTAGCGAGGCTAATCTGCGAGACAGAGGAACCAGACGAGGGGTCAGCAATGCAGGATGATGCCTGAGGAAAAGCCATGGATGCTGAAGTTCAGCGGGTTCATGTGGCTGACGTCCACAGCTCATACACTAAAATGCCACCCATGATGATGAAAGTTTTATTGAATGGCATCCCGGTGCGCATGAGTGCCTAACAATTTGAGAGACTATGGCCACACAGAGCTAGTAGGCCCAAACTGGAACACATTGACACGCAGCTACGGACATACACAAAAGAGATCATCCCAGTGCTAGGTATTGCAAACTTGGTGGTAACACATAATGGATCACAGAACCGGCTGCCACTCTGGATCATCCCGGGAAATGACCCCGTGCTCTTGGGGAGGAATTGGCTAGCCGAGATGAATTGGAAATGGGGGGATGTGCACACCATTTCATCTCTGGAGCGAAGTTCATGCTCACAGGTCCTACAAAAATTCGGGTCGCTGTTTCAACCCGGTGTCTGAACGTTCAAGGGTACTAAAGTAGTGATACGCATCACTCCGGACGCCAGACCAGTGCACCACAAAGCCAGAGCGGTGCCGTATGTGATGCGTGAGAAAATTGAAAGCGAATTGGACAGGCTGCTCAGAGAGGGCATAATTTCGGCCGTTGAATTCAGCGACTGGGCAAGTCCCATCGTTCCTGTCCTTAAAGCAGATGGCTCGGTTAGGATTTGTGGCGACTACAAAGCCAACATCAACCGAGTGTCGCTGCAAGACCAATACCCGCTCCCGAGGGCGGAGGACCTTTTTGCCACGCTGGGAGGTGGCAAGCTGTTCACGAAGCTGGACCACACTTCAGCCTACATGACTCAGGAACTGGCTGAAGAATCCAAGCTACTGACCACCATCACGACGCACAAGGGATTATTTATCTACAACAGGTGTCCGTTTGGCATTCGTTCGGCAGCAGCTATCTTTCAGCGGAACATGGAAAGCTTGCTCAAATCCATTCCTGGAACGATCGTATTCCAAGACGACATCCTTATAACGGGTCGAGACACCGAGGAACACCTCCACAACCTGGAGGAGGTGCTACGCTGACTGGACTGGGTAGGCTTGCAGCTGAAAAAGGTCAAATGTGTGTTTTTGGCCTCAGAGGTCGAGTTTTTGGGCAGGAGGGTTGCCGCAGACGGGATTCGGCCCACTCAATCAAAAACGGAGGCGATCCGCCGGGCGCCCAGGCCCGGCAACATGTCGGAGTTGCGATCCTTCCTGGGACTTTTGAACTATTTCGGGAACTTTCTGCTGAACTTAAACACATTGTTGGAGCCGTTATACATGCTCCTGCGTAAAGGTTGTGAATGGCTTTGGAGGGACTGTCAAGAACGGGCTTTCAATAAGGCGAGGAACCTGCTGTGTTCTAACAAACTATTGACTTTGTATGACCCCTGTAAAAAATTGGTTTTAATGTGCGATGCATCGTCCTACGGGGTTGGCTGTGTGTTGCAGCAGGGTAATGATGACGGCCGACTCCAACCGGTGGCTTATGCCTCCAGGTCACTCTCCCAGGCAGAGCGTGGATAGGGCATGGTCGAAAAGGAAGCACTCGCTTGTGTTTACGGTGTGAAAAAGATGCACCAGTACCTTTTTGGTAGACGGTTCGAGCTAGAGACGGACCACAAGCCGTTAACATCCCTGTTGTCCGACAGCAAGGCTGACAATGCAAATGCGTCAGCTCGCATTCTGCATTGGGCTCTCACGCTGGCTACGTATGACTACACCATCTGGCACCGGCCAGGCACCGAAAACTGTGCTGACCCGCTCAGTAGGCTCCCACTGGCCACCACTGAGGGGGCGTCGGAGCAAAGCGCCGTGATGGACATGGCCGTTGAGGCTTTTGACACTGCGATCTCCCCCATCACAGCCCGCCAGATCAAACTCTGGACCAACAGAGACCCCCTCCTATCCATGATAAAGAAATGTGTCCTGACTGGGGATTGGGCGCCCGTGCACAGGGCGTGCCCCGAGGAGGTCAGACCGTTTCAGAGACGGATGGATGAGCTCTCCATCTAAGCCGACTGCCTGCTATGGGGCAGCCGGGTAGTCATGCCCCAGAAAGGCAGGGAAGCATTCATCAGGGAACTCCACAGCGAGCATCCTGGCATCGTGTTAATGAAGGCCATTGCCCGGTCACATGTATGGTGGCCGGGGATTGACTCAGACCTGGAACACTGGGTTCGCAGGTGCACGACGTGTGCCCAGCTGGGCAATGCCCGGCCATGGTCACGTATTCACGTAGACTATGCGGGCCCGTTCATGGGGAAAATGTTCCTGATCGTTGTCGATGCATCCTTGAAATGGATCGAGTGCATCATATTAAACTCATGCACGACATCCATCACCGTGGAGAGTCTTCGTACGGTTTTCACGACCCACGGCTTGCCAGACATTCTGGTCAGCGACAATGGCCCGTGTTTCACCAGCCATGAATTCCAGGAGTTTATGTCGGGCAATGGTATCAAACACGTCCGCGGCTTCCAATGGCCAGGCGGAACGTGTGGTCCAAGTCATAAAACAGGGCATGCTACGTATCCAAGGACCCTCCCTTCAGTACCGCCTATCGCGCCACCTGCTGGCCTACAGGTCCCGCCCGCGCGCGCTCACGGGAGTCCCACCAACGGAACTCCTCATGAAATGCACGCTTAAAACGCGGCTGTCCCTCATTCACCCAGCCCTGGCAGACATTGTTGAGGGCAAGCGCCAGTCCCAAACCGAGCTCCATGATCGAAACTCAAGGGGGAGGTGTATAGAAATGGATGACCCGGTATTTGTTCTTAACCATGCTGTGGGACCCAAGTGGCTTGAGGGCACAGTAATTGGCAAAGAAGGGAATAGGGTCATAGTGGTCAGACTAAACAATGGGCAGATATGCCGCAAACACTTGGACCAAGTAAAGAAAAGGTTCAGCATAGACACGGAGGAACCTGAAGAAGAGCATGAGATGTCACCCATACCACTGCCAATGGCAAGCAACGAGGACAATCCACAGCATGCACAGTCCCTGCGGCCAGCCCGGACAGGCCGGAATCACCTCAGGTGACAGAGTCGCATGCCAAGGCTCAGCCACCAGAGCTCCAACTGCGGCCCTCCACGAGAGTGCGTCGACCACCTGAAAGACTTAACCTTTGACATAAAAAGACGTGAGGGGGGAGGTGCTGTCATGTATGTAACCATCATGCAACGGTAATCTTCGTGTAACTGTAACCTTCATGCAACTCCTGTACACTGTACTTATACCCTAGAAATGCACACCCTGACCACAGGGGGTGAATTTGTGGGAGACATCATCACCTGGGTTTCCAGGTATAAAAGGGGAGGTTCCACCCAGGGTCAGCACTCCTTGGTCCTGGCAATAAAGGTTAAGGTCACGTAGTGACTGTGTCTGCAGTACATACCTCGTGTGAATTTGTAGTAAGGTGCAGGGACACTACAGATTCCACATCATAAGAACATAAGAATTAGGAACAGGAGTAGGCCATCTAGCCCCTCGAGCCTGCCCCGCCATTCAATAAGATCATGGCTGATCTGGCCGTGGACTCAGCTCCACTTACCCGCCCTCTCCCCGTAATCCTTAATTCCCTTATTGGTTAAAAATCTGTCTATCTGTGACTTGAATACATTCAATGAGCTATCCTCAACTGCTTCCTTGGGCAGAGAATTCCACAGATTCTCAACCCTCTGGGAGAAGAAATTCCTTCTCAACTCGGTTTTAAATTGGCTCCCCCGTATTTTGAGGTTCTGCCCCCTAGTTCTAGTCTCCCCTACCAGTGGAAACAATCTCTCTGCCTCTATCTTGTCTATCCCTTTCATTATTTTAAATGTTTCTATAAGATCACCCCTCATCCTTCTGAACTCCAACGAGTAAAGATCCAGTCTACTCAATCTATCATCATAAGGTAACCCCCTCAACTCCAGAATCAGCCTAATGAATCGTCTCTGTACCCCCTCCAAAGCCAGTATATCCTTCCTTAAGTAAGGTGACCAAAACTGCACGCAGTACTCCAGGTGCGGCCTCACCAATACCCTATACAGTTGCAGAAGGACCTCCCTGCTTTTGTACTCCATCCCTCTCGCAATGAAGGCCAACATTCCATTCGCCTTCCTGATTACTTGCTGCACCTGCAAACTAACTTTTTGGGATTCATGCACAAGGACCCCCAGGTCCCTCTGCATCTCAGCATGTTGTAATTTCTCCCCATTCAAATAATATTCCCTTTTACTGTTTTTTTTCCCAAGGTGGATGACCTCACACTTTCCGACATTGTATTCCATCTGCCAAACCTTCGCCCATTTGCTTAACCTATCCAAATCTCTTTGCAGCCTCTCTGTGTCCTCTACACAACCCGCTTTCCCACTAATCTTAGTGTCATCTGCAAATTTTGTTACACACTCTGTCCCCTCTTCCAGGTCATCTATGTATATTGTAAACAGTTGTGGTCCCAGCACTGATCCCTGTGGCACACCACTAACCACCGATTTTCCGAGGACCCATTTATCCCGACTCTCTGCTTTCTGTTCGCCAGCCAATTCTCTATCCATGCTAATACATTTCCTCTGACTCCGCGTACCTCTATCTTCTGCAGTAACCTTTTGTGTGGCACCTTATCGAATGCCTTTTGAAAATCTAAATACACTACATCCATCCGTACACCTCTATCCACCATGCTCGTTATATCCTCATCCACGCTAATGTCCTTCCTTACTATTGCGTTAATCTCCTCTTTAACCAGTAACGCTACCCCACCTCCTTTTCCTTCCTGAATATTGAATACCCCTGGATGTTGAGTTCCCAGCCTTGGTTACCTTGGAGCCATGTCTCCGTAATCCCAATTGCATCATATCTGTTAACAGCTATCTGCGCAGTCAATTAATCCACCTTATTGCGAATGCTCCTCGCCTTGGGACTCAGAGTCTTCAGGCTTGTTTTTTTAACACTCTTTCTCCTTTTAGAGTTATGTTGTAATGTGGCCCTTTTTGACTTTTGCCTTTGATTTCTCTGCCCTCCACTCTTGTTTTTCTGCTTCCTACCTTTTGCTTCAGCCCCCTTTTTACTTCCCTCTGCCTCCCTACATAGATTCCATGCCCCCTGCCATTTTAGTTTAGACCCTCCCCAACAGCACTAGCAAACACTCCACCTCGGACATCAGTTCCGGTCCTGCCCAGGTGCAGACTGTCCGGTTTGTACTGGTCCCACCTCCCCCAGAACCAGTTCCAATGTCCCAGGAATTTGAATCCCTCCCCCTTGCACTATTCATCTGAGCCATCCTGCAATTCCTACTCTGACTAGCACATGACACTTGTAGTAATCTTGAGATTACTACCTTTGAGGTCCTACTTTTTAATTTAGCTCCTAGTTCCCTAAATTCAGCTTGTAGGAGCTCATCCCATTTTTTTACCTATATCGTTGGTACCTATATGTACCACAACAGCTGGCTGTTCACCCTCCCCCTCCAGAATGCACTGCAGCCACTCCGAGACATCCTTGACCCTTGCACCAGGGAGGCAACACACCATCCTGGAGTCTCGTTTGCAGCCGCAGAAACGCCTATCTATTCCTCTTACAATAGAATCCCCTATCACTATAGCTCTCCCACTCTTTTTCCTGCCCTCCTGTGCAGCAGAGCCACCCATGGTGCCATGGTGTTGGCTGCTGCTGCCTTCCCCTGATGAGTCATCTTCCCCAACAGTACCCAAGGTGGTGTATCTGTTTTGGAGGGAGATGACCACAGGGGACCCCTGCACTACCTTCCTTCCACTGCTCTGCCTGATGGTCACCCATTCCCTATCTGGCTGTGTAACCTTTATCTGCGGTGTGACCAACTCACTAAACATGCTATTCACAACATCCTCAGCATCGCAGGTGCTCCAGAGTGAATCCATCCACAGCTCCAGTGCCGCAATGCGGTCTGTCAGGAGCTGCAGCTGGATACACTTCCTGCACATGTATTTGTCAGGGACACTGGAAGCGTCCCTGGATCTCCACATCCAGGATATTTACAGGGCAAGATTGCGGTATTTACCCATATCTTGCCCAGCAGATGTCTTAAAAACTCTTGCGCCTGATTAAAGCAGGTGCATAGCCTACTGTTAGAGGCGTAAGAGTTTTAAAATACACAAAAACATAATAAAATAAAATTTTAAAAACACATTTTATTGTTAAAACCCTCTCCACTATGGTAAGTTTATTTTAATCCATAATTTTAAAAACTTTTTTAAAAATCAGAAAAATAAATATTTTTTATAATACATAAATAACTTTAATTTAAATTAATAAAAATGTGTGGTGTATTTTTTCTATTTTTTATTTGTGTTTTGTGTGTTTGGAGGGGTTTCTCACTCATAATAATGGGAACTCCAACTTATGGAGTTCCCATTATTATGAATGAGTATATACTGTACCTGGATTGGCTGCCCAGAGCCATGTGACTGCAGCTCCAGCATATGGACGTCCCGACGTGCACGTGCTGCGATGCGCAGTCAGTGGAGGCCTCAGGACTGGGATCTCTCATGGGCGCATCAGGAACAGATAAGTGCGCATCTTTTTTAAAGTTTTTTAGCCAAACGGGATTTCTAGGCCAATGGCTCGGAAGATCAAGATGTAGAATCAGTTTGGGTGGAGATAAGAAATAGTAATGGAAAGAAGTCACTGGTGAGCATAGTCTATAGGCCCCCTAATGGTAGCTACACTGTAGGGTATAAATCAAGAAATAATAGAGACTTGCAAGAAAGATACAGCAATAACCATGGGCAATTTTAATCTTCATATTGATTGGACAAATCAAGTTGGCAAAGATAGCCTTGAGAACGAGTTCATGTGGTTTCTTAGAACAATACATTGTGGAACCAACCAGGGAGCAGGTTATTTTAGATCTGGTAATGTGTAATGAGACCCGATTAATTAATGATCTCATAGTAAAGGATCCTCTAGGAAAGAGTGATCATAGCATGGCAGAATTTCAAATTCAGTTTGAGGGTGAGAAAGTTGAGTCGCAAACCAGTGTCCTGAACTTAACTAAAGCAATTGCAAAGGTATGAAAGCAGAGTTGGCTAAAGTGGACTGGGGAAATAAATTTTAGGGTAAGCAGTAGCAGACATTTAAGGAGATATTTCATAATGTTCAACAAAAAGTATATTCCAGTGAGAAAGAAAGATTCAACGAGAAGGATGAACTAACCGTGGCTCACTAAGGAATAAAAGGAGGTATCAAATTGAAAACAAAGGCAAACAATGTTGCGAAGATTAGTGGTAAGCCAGAGTATTGGGAAATGTTTAGAAACCAGCAAAGGACTAAAAAAATAATGAAGAGAAAGAAGATAGATTATAAGAGTAAATAGCAAGAAATATTAAAACAGACAGTAAAAGCTTCTACAGGTATATAAAAAGGAAGAGAGTAGCTAAAGTAAACATTGGTCACTCAGAGGATGAGACTGGGGAATTAATAATGGGAAACCGGGAAATGACAGAGATTTTGAACAAATATTTTGATTCGGTCTTCACAGTAGAAGACACTAAAGAATCCCAATAATAATAAATAATCAAGGGACTATAGGGAGGGGGGAATTTTAAACAATCACTGTCAGTAGAGAAAAAGTACTGGGCAAACTAATGGGACTACAGGTGGACAAGTCCCCTGGACCTGATGGCCTGCATCCTAGTGTCTTAAAAGAAGTGGCTGCAGAGATAGTGGATGCATTGGTTGTAATCTACCAAAATTACCTGGATTCTGGAGAGGTCCCAGTGGATTGGAAAATTGCAAATGTAACGCCCCTATTTAAGAAAGGAGGGAGACTGAAAGCAGGAAACTATAGCCTAACATCTGTCATTGGGAAAATGCTGGAGTCCATTATTAAGGAAGCAGTAGCAGGATATTTAGAAAATGATAATACAGTCAAGCAGAGTCAGCATGGGTTTTATGAAAGGGAAATCATGTTTGACAAATTTTCTGGAGTTCTTTGAGGATGTAACAAGCAAGGTGGATAAAGGGGAAGCAGTAGATGTCATGTATTTGGATTTTCAGAAGGCAGTCAATAAGGTGCCACATAAAAGATAAGAGCTCATGGGGTTGGGGGTAATATATTAGCATGGATAGAGGATTGACTAACTAATAGAACACAGAGAGTTGGGATAAATGGTTCATTTTCAGGTTGGCAAACAGTGACTAGTGGGGTGCCAGAGGGATCAGTGATGGGGCCTCAACTATTTACAATCTATATTAATGCCTTAGATGAAGGGGCCGAGTGTAATATAGCCAAGTTTGCTGATGATACAAAGATGGGTGGGAAAGCAAATTGTGAGAAGGATGCAAATAATCTGCAAAGGGATATAGACAGGCTAAGTGAGTGGGCAACAATTTGACAGATGGAGTATAATGTGGGAAAATGTGAGGTTATCCACTTTGGTAGGTAGAATAAAAAAGCAAATTATTATTTAAATGGAGAGAGACTGCAAAATGCTGCAGTACAGAGGGATCTGGGGGTCTTTGTGTATGAAACACAAAAAGTTAGAATGCAGGTACAGCAAATAATTAGGAAGGCAAGTGGAATGTTGGCTTTTATTGTAAGGGGAATGGAGTATAAAAGTAGGGAAGTTCTGCTACAACTGTACAGGGCACTGGTGAGGCCACACCTGGAGTACAGCGTATAGTTTTGATCTCCTTATTTAAGGAGGGATATACTTGCATTGGAGGCAGTTCAGGGAAGATTCACTAGGTTGATTTCTGAGATGAAGAAAGGTTGAGCAGGTTGGGCCTATACTCATTGGATTTAGAAGAATGAAACATAGAAACATAGAAAGTAGTTGCAGGAGTAGGCCATTTGACCCTTCGAGCCTGCACCGCCATTCAATATGATCATGGCTGATCGTTCAACCTCAGTACCCCATCCCTGCTTTCTTTCCATACCCCCTGATCCCTTTAGCCGTAAGGGCTACATCTAACTCCCTTTTGAATATGTCCAACGAACTGGATTCAACAACTTTCTGTGGCAGAGAATTCCACAGGTTCACAACTCTCTGGGTGAAAAAGTTTCTCCTCATCTCAGTCCTATATGGCTTAACCCTTATCCTTAGACTGTGTCCCCTGGTTCTGGATTTCCCCAACATCGGGAACATTCTTCCTGCATCTAACCTGTCCAGTCCCATCAGAATTTTAAATGTTTCTATGAGATCCCCTCTCGTTCTTCTAAATTCCAGTGAGTATAAGCCTAGCCAATCCAGTCTTTCCTCATATGTCAGTCCTGCCATCTCGGGAATCAGTCTGGTGAACCTTAGCTGCACTCCCTCAATAGCAAGAACATCCTTCCTCAGATTAGGAGACCAAAACTGCACACAATATTCCAGGTGTGGACTCACCAAGGCCTATGAGCTTATGAGGGGACTGGATAGGGTAGATGCAGAGAGGATGTTTCCTCTCGTGGGGGTATCTAGAAGTAGGAAGCATAGTTTCAGAATAAAACTGAGATGAGGAGGAAGTTCTCCTCTCAGAGGGTCGTGAATCTGTGGAATTCTCTACCCCAGAGAGCTGTGGAGGCTGGGTCATTGAATATATTTAAGGTGAAGATAAACAGATCTTTGATTGATAAGGGAGTCAAGGGTTATTGAGAGTGGGCAGGTACTTACCTGGAATTGATTCCAAGATCAGTTCAGCCATGATCTTATTGATTGGCAGAACAGGCTCGAGGGTCCAATTGGCCTACTCCTGCTCCTGTTTCTTATGTTCTCATGTTCTTATGATCCAATCTCTCACACGTTTCCATCCAGTCTCTCACCCGTGTAACCATTCAATCTCTCACCCATGTACCCATCCAGTACCTCACCCATGTGCCCATCCAGTACCTCACCCATGTATCGATCCAGTCTCTCACCCATGTACCCATCCAGTCTCTCACCCATGTACCCATCCAGTACCTCACCTATGTACCCATCCAGTACCTCATCCATGTATCCATCCAGTACCTCACCCATGTACCCATCCAGTCTCTCACCCATGTACCCATCCAGTCTCTCACCCATGTACCCATCCAGTCTCTCACCCATGGACCCATCCAGTAACCAACCTCTCCGATATTCCACCCACTTACACCCCTTCAGTTGTCAGCCTATTCGGAGGGAATAATGAAGCCCCCAGACAAATATGGAACAATAAGTGTGAATCTTCCCACATCACTCATCACGACCCTATCCTACAATACATCCTACAGTGCCATAATCATACAATGCATCCAACAGTATAATTTTTTTAATTCATTCTCAGGATGTGGGCGTCGCTGGCCAGGCCAGCATTTATTGCCCATCCCAAATTGCCCTTAAAATGGTGGTGGTGAGCTACCTTCTTGAACCGCTGCAGTCTGTGTGGTAAAGGTGCTCCCATAGTGCTGTTACTGAGGGAGTTACAGGATTTTGACCCAGCGACTATGAGGGAACGGTGATATATTTCCAATTCAGGCTGGTGTGTGACTTGGAGGGGAATTTGGAGGTGATGTTGTTCCCATAAACTCCTTCTAGGTGGTAGAGGTCGTGGGTTTGGGAGGTGCTGTTGAAGAAGCCTTGGCGAGTTGCTGCAGTGTTTCTTGTAGATAGCACACTGAAGGAACAGTATGCCGATTGTGGAGGGAGTGCCAATCAAGCAGATGTGAGTCACTCGCTGCAGAATGCCCAGCCTCTGACCCACTCTTGTTGCCAAAGTATTAATGTGGCTGGTTCAGCTGAGTTTCTGGTCAATGGTGACCCCCAGGATGTTGATGGTGGGGGACTCGGCGATGGTAATGCCACTGAATGTAAAGAGGAGGTGCTTAAACTCTCTCTTGTTGGAGATGGTCATTGTCTGACACTTGTGTGGCACAAATGTGACTTGCCACTTATCAGCCCAAGCCTGAATGTTATCCAAGTCTTTCTGTGGGCATGGACTGCTCCATTATCTGAGGAGTTGCGAATGGAACTGAACACTGTGCAATCATCAGCGAACATCCCCACTTCTGACCTTATGATGGGGGGTAGGTCATTGATGAAGCAGCTGAAGATGGTTGGGCCTAGGACACTGCCCTGAGGAACTCCTGCAGCGATGTCCTGGGACTGAGATGATTGACCTCCAACAACCACAACCATCTTCCTTTGTGCCAGGTATGACTCCAGCCAGTGGAGAGTTTACCCCCTTGTCCTTTATTTCATAGCACTCAAGTGCTGGAAGTGGGTGGAGCTTCCCCTTTTATATCTGAAGGTCTAGGTTAGGAGAGTCTCCCACAAGTGCACCACCTAGTGGTCAGTGTTCTCACAGTGTACAACTTAGATCAGATTATACATGGGTTACAATGCTGGTTGAATACATGACATCACCTCCCCCCCCAAAGTCTTATTGGGATCACAGATTGAGTCTCTCTGGTGGTTTACGCTCCCTTGTAGAGCGCCTGAGTTGGGGCTCCGGTTGTTGGCCGCTGGCCTGAGTGTCTGCTGTTTGCAGTGCCTCAGGCCTGTCCAGACTGCCCACAGTGACTGGACTCTCCTCCCTTTGGTTCCGGTGTTCGGTCACCTGTGGTGGAGTGAACTCTACATCGTGTTCTTCCTCTGCTTCTTCTATGGGGTTGCTGAACCTCCTTTTTGTTTGATCCACATGTTTGCGGCAGATTTGTCCATTGGTAAGTTTAACTACCAGAATCCCATTTCCCTCTTTGGCAACCACAGTGCCTGCGAGCCATTTGGGCCCTGCAGCGTAGTTGAGGACAAAACCAGGGTCATTTACATCAATACATCGCGCCCTCGCATTCCTGTCATGGTAGTCATATTGTGACTGGCACCTGCTCTCGACAACCGTGGGTCACGACTACCGTAGTGCTGCCTAGCACCGAAATGATCTGCTTTGTGTAAGTCCGTAGCTGTGCGTCAATCGGCGATAATTTTGGCCTCCTGGCTTTGGACGCCCACAACTTTTTGAACTGTTTGATACCCATCAGGGACTGGCTGGCCCCCGTATCTAGCTCCATTGATACTGGGATGCCATTGAGGAGCACTTTCATCATTATCGGTGGCGTCCTGGTGTATGAACTGCATACGTGCTCCACATGAACTCGCTGAACTTCAGCTTCCAGCGATTTCCCCCAGCATTCATTTCTGCAATTTCTGCAGATATTTTTCTCACCTCTGCAAACTCCGGCTGAGTGTGTGCCTCCACGCCTCCAGCATGAGCTGCTGTTTGAAACAAAAGGTCCCTTGCCAGTCGATCGTCCCTCACTGCCCCTGTTATTGCCCTGAGAACTGTGTGCTGCTTTAACAATGTTGAATCTCTGTCCCAACCATTCCTTAACACAGTACCTCTTGTCTGTTCTGCTAGTGGCCATGCTTGCGTGGTTTAAATCCCATCCTCATCGCCATTGATACGTCCTTACTATACAGTATAAATGCACACAAGGCCCATGCTTGAAAGAAGGTCAGTCTGTGACCTGTAGTTTATTTCATAGCACTCAAGTGCTGGAAGTGGGTGGAGCTTCCCCTTTTATATCTGAAGGTCTAGGTTAGGAGTGTCTCCCACAAGTTCACCACCTAGTGGTCAGTGTTCTCACAGTGTACAACTTAGGTCAGATTATGCATGGGTTACAATGCTGGTTGAATACATGACACCCCTGATTCCCATTGACTTCAGTTTTACTTTCTTTTTATCCTTTCACCTCTGGGCATTGATCTGTAACCCCGTTTAAAGTAGATTGGGGGAAAAATTGCATGCTGCCTCACGCAGAAACAGAAAATGCTGGCCTGAAACAAGCCAACCTGCGCACTCTCCGATTACAAGGCCGAGCTGCCAGGCAGGATTGGTGCTGCAGCATCTTGTCCGACGACACCCTTTCTCACATGTCAGCCCAAACGTTGCAGGGATATTCAACCGCGGGGACATCACAAACGAGCCAGATCCTGCCCTCACTCGATGCCCAGATCCTTCAGACTTCCCTGCAGGGGTGACTGATCGGGAACTAATTGTGTGCCTCAGTACCACACCACATGGCGCCTTTGTGCACTGAGCTGCTGAGGGAGCCTTTTACTCTCAAAGATAGATGAGTTGCCTCAGAAATATTAACCAATATGTAAGAAGTGCTCCAAAAACAGGTTCCCCTCACCGCCCCCTGAGATGGGCCTCAGCCGCCATTAACCAGTTGCACAGTTGATGTATCGGAAAATTCTTAGAGGCCTTCTTAACTGAAGAGTGGAGTACAACAGCACAGTGAGCTGGGAGTCTGGGAACGGAAATGTCTGGAGACACGCTTTGAAGAGGCTTGTCAACCAGCAACATTTAATCTAGGACAGTGGGGGAGGGGAGGGAGTGAAGGAAATTCCATCCACGTGCAGATTGGGGAGGAGCAGGCCCAGAGTTGTAAGTTAAGACCTCTAATTGTTTGAAGGTTTTCTGTGTCTGGCACTGCAGAGCTAAATCTAGCCAGAACACAGCTGCTTTTTCTTGGGTTAATCCACACAGTCTCCACAGACTGATATTATCTCTGTTTCAGATAGCTCTGTGAGTGAGAAGGCCCCGATGCCCTTTGTTAAGAGGGGCATTGCTCAGGGTAGGTGGTTGTATATTTCCAGGAGGAATTTAATTGAGTCCCATCTGCTGCATTGATAAAAATACCACTGGCTTTTTGTTTAGGACTGGCCAGCCTACTCCATTATGAGTCAGACTCGGCACTTCGTACACAAATCCTTTGAATGGTGAAAATGAAAGTTCACTCGCAGCTCAGCGAGATGATGCAGGCGGGGGTGACTGAGTGAGAATTGGACATCAGCGAACAGCAAGTGTCGAGATCTGAATGTCAGACTTGTCACCGTGATCGCTGGTGCAGTAAAAATCTTAATATATACACACAAGGCAAAACAATCACCGCCGTGCCTCAGAGGTAGCAGCTTTGCCTCTGAGTCACACGTTCAAGCCCTGCTTCGAGACTTGAGCGCGTAATCAAGGGCGACACTCCAGCGCAGTGCTGAGGGAGCGCTGCGCTGTTGGAGGTGCTGTCTTTTGGATTGAAACCATCGAATAGCTCCACGAGGCCTTGTACTGTGAATAAGAGCTGTGTGACTTCAGTCCATTTAATACGACTGCAAAATGAGGAGCAGCATGGCTGGCTGCCTTTTATATGCCCCTGCACACCCTGGGCAGGAAACCCCTGGGCCTCCAACAGCAGCGCCCTCAGGTGGTACATCGTACATAGTTACATAGTGAATACAAAGAGTTTGCATACATGACATCATTCCCCCCCAGAGCCTTTGATGCGAGTTGATGACAGGTTAAGGCGAACCGGAGCCCTGTACTCCCTGGTTGACCGTCTGAATGTCGCTTCTGGCCTGGGTGAGTTGGTTGGGCCACTGCTGTCTTGCAGCACGACTGGTTGGGCTGGACTGTTGGAGATGGTGGGATCATCCTCGTGGTTGGCAGCGAGGTCTGTTGTCGATTGGGCGTGTGTCGGTGGGTCGTTGAAGATGAGGTCCTTTTCCAGTGGTTCCTGGTTATCTGTGAATTGTAATTTGGTTTGGTCCAAATGTTTTCTGCACATTTGACTGTTAAGCAGTTTGACAACAAACACCCTATTCCCCTCCTTGGCTAATACAGTGCCGGCAACCCATTTGGGGCCCTGACCGTAATTCAGCACAAACACAGGGTCATTTACAGTGATGTCACGTGATACAGCCGAGCGATCATAGTACGTGTTTTGCTGATAACACCTGGTTTCCACCTGATCACTGAGGTCAGGGTGTACTAAGGAGAGCCTGGTTTTGAGTGCTCGTTTCATTAGTAATTCTGCAGGGGGAACCCCGGTAAGTGAGTGGGGTCATGTCCTGTAGCTGAGCAGTATCCGGGACAGGCGGGTTTGTAAGGAGCCTTCCGTGACACATTTCAAGCTCTGCTTTATGGTTTGGACTGCCCGCTCTGCTTGGACGTTGGATGCGGGCTTGAACGGGCAGATCTGACATGCTTGATGCCATTACGGGTCATGAATTCATTGAATTCCGAGCTGGTGAAGCACGGACCATTGTCGCTGCCAAGAATGTCGGGTAAACCATGGGTGGAAAACATGGCCCTGAGGCTTTCAATGGTGTCTGCGGACGTGCTGGATGCCATTATAGCACATTCAATCCATTTAGAGTAGGCATCCACAACAACCAGGAACAGCTTTCCCAGAAAGGGGCCTGCATAATCCACATGGATCCTGGACCATGGTTTTGAGGGCCAGCACCGGAGACTAAGTGGAGCCTCCCTGGGAGTATTGCTCAGTTGTGAGCATGTGTTACACTGATGCATGCACAACTCCAGGTCCGAGTCAATGCCGGGCCACCAGACATGGGACCTGGCGATAGCCTTCATCATGACTATGCCTGGGTGGGTGATGTGTAGATCACGTATGAAGGTTTCCCTGCCTTTCTTTGCCTCTTATGGGGCAATCGCGTTATCTTGCCAATCTGAATGGATCGACATTTCGTCTTTACATAGAAACATAGAAACATAGAAAATAGGTGCAGGAGTAGGCCATTCGGCCCTTCTAGCCTGCACCACCATTCAATGAGTTCATGGCTGAACATGCAACTTCAGTACGATGGTGAAATGGCTTGATCTCGGCTTGCATGTCTCTAGGGGCCGCTGACCAGCTCCCATTGAGAATGCAACTTCTTACAAGGGATAGCAGAGGATCCTGGCTGGTCCAAGTCTTAATTTGGCAGGCCGTTACAGATGACCCTTCGCTATCAAAGGTATCCATGGCCCGTATCCATGGTCTATGGGCTGCGCCGTTTCCACCCCAGTGGTGGGCAACGGTAGTCGGCTGAGAGTATCGGCGCAGTTTTCAGTGCCTGGCCTGTGGCGGATCACATAGTCGTAGGCAGACAGTGTTAGTGCCCATCTTTGGATTCGAGATGAAGCATTGGTGTTTATGCCTTTGCTTTCCGAAAACAGTGAGATTAGGGGCTTATGGTCCGTCTCTAACTCGAACCTGAGTCCAAACAAATATTGGTGCATCTTCTTTACACCGTAAACACAGGCTAAAGCCTCCTTTTCGACCATGCTGTAGCCTCTTTCAGCCTTTGATAGGCTTCTGGACACATATGCAACCGGTTGGAGCTTGCCCACTGTATTGGCTTGCTGCAAAACACACCTGACACCGTACGACGACGCATCACATGCTAAAACTAGACGGTTACATGGATCATATAATACCACCAATTTATTCGAACACAGCAGGTTTCTGGCCTTTTCAAAGGCAGCCTCTTGATTTTTACCCCAAGCCCTGTCGTCTCCCTTGCGTAACAGCTTGTGCAATGGTTCCAGCAAGGTGCTCAACCCTGGAAGAAAGTTACCGAAATAGTTGAGGAGTCCCAGGAATGAGCGCAGCTCCGTTACATTTCGTGGCGTGAAGGCATTCTTGATGGCCTCTGTCTTCAAGTCCGTGGGTCTGATGCCGTCTGCCGCAATCTTCCTCCCCAGGAATTCTACCTCAGGCACCAGGAAGACATATTTGAGTCGTTTCAACTGGGGTCCAACTCTGTTTAGTCGACTTAAAACTTCTTCCAGGTTGTGCAGGTGTTCTAAGGTGTCACAGCCAGTGATGAGGATGTCGTCCTGAAATCCGATGTTGCCTGGAACCGATTTCAACAGGCTCTCCGTGTTTCTTTGGAATACGGTTGCAGCCGAGCGAATCCCGAACGGGTACCTGCGGTACACGAACAGTCCTTTGTGCGTGTTAATGCATGTTAATTTTTTCAACGACTCAACCAGCTCCTGGGTCATGTAAGTGGAGGTTAGATCCAGCTTGGTGAACGCCTTTCCCCCTGCTAATGTCGCGAAAAGGGCATCGGCTTTGGGTAGTGGGTACAGGTCCTGTAACGAGACTCGGTTGATCGTTACTTTATAATCACCGCAGATTCTAACCATGCTCTTGCTCTTTAGTACCGGAACTATTGTGTTCCTAACACAGATGAGACTGCACACAGGGAGGTTAAAGTAACAGTGACCTCAGTCTTTATTAAGACACTCCAGAGTGAGGAACAGGCCTTAGGGACCGGCTTATATACAGTGCTCCCAAGGGATGCTGGGATCCCTTGGGACTTCAGGGGATGCGCTCCCTGGTGGCGGAACATGGGAGTGCATGCTTTACAGATACACAACATCACTCCCCCCGCAAAGTCAAAGTGAAAACTATTTACAAGGTGAGGCGGTCGGGAGCCTTTCTTTCCCTGGTGGACCGCCTCGGTACAAATGTCTGTTCTGGTGTGTTGGCTGTGCCCTTGCTGGGCTGGCATGTTGTTGGCCCTGCAGGGCTGCTGGGTGAGCCTGGCCTTGCTGGGCTGTTGGGTGTGATGGGTTCAATTTCCTGGTCCGGGGTGATGTCGTTGATCCTTTGGGTGTGTGTTGTGGGCTCGAAAAAGGTGGTGTCTGCTGTGGGTTGTTCAGGGCAGTCTGTGAACCGTAGCCTCGTTTGGTCCAGGTGCTTTCTGCAAATTTGTCCATTGTCTAGTTTGACTACAAACACCCTACTCCCTTCTTTAGCTATCACCGTGCCCGCGATCCACTTGGGACCATGTCCATAGTTTAGCACATACACAGGGTCATTCAGATCAATTTCCCGTGACACAGTGGCACGACCATCGTTTACATTTTGTTGCTGCCGCCTGCTCTCTACTTGATCATGCAGGTTGGGGTGAACCAGCGAGAGTCTGGTTTTAAGTATCCTTTTCATGGGTAGCTCAGCCGGGGGCACCCCTGTGAGCGAGTGGGGTCTCGTACGGTAGTTGAGCAGTACTTGGGACAGGCGGGTTTGGAGTCAGCCTTCTGTGACTCGTTTAAGACTCTGTTTGATTGTTTGTACTGCCCGCTCTGCCTGTCCATTGGAGGCTGCTTTAAACGGGGCCGAGGTGACATGTTTGATCCCATTGCGGGTCATGAATTCTTTCATTTCGGCACTGGTGAAACATGGCCCTTTGTCACTGACCAGTATGTCAGGCAGGCCGTGGGTGGTAAACATGGTCCTCAGGCTTTCAATGATTGCGGTGGCGGTGCTTCCCGACATTATTTCACATTCAATTCATTTTGAAAAAGCATCCACCACCACCAGGAACATTTTACCGAGAAATGGGCCCGCATAGTCAACATGGATCCTCGACCATGGTCTGGAGGGCCAGGACCACAAACTTAGTCGTGCCTCTCTGGGCGCGTTGCTCAACTAAGCACACATGTTGCATTGCCGTACACAGGGCTCTAAGTCAGAGTCGATACCGGGCCACCACACGTGGGATCTGGCTATCGCTTTCATCATTACTATACCCGGGTGTGTGCTGTGGTGATCCGAGAACAACGTCTCCCTGCCCTTTTTGGGTAGCACAACACGGTTACCCCACAACAGGCAGTCTGCCTGAATGGACAGCTTGTCCTTTCGCCGCTGGGATGGCTTGATTGGCTCTTGCATTTCAATGGGGATGCTGGCCCAGCTCCCATGCATTATACAGTTTTTTACTAGGGACAGCAGAGGATCTTGGCTGGTCCAAGTCCTAATCTGGCAGGCCGTGACAGGTGATTTATCATTTTCAAATGCTTCCATGACCATCAAAAATCTGCGGGCTGCGCCACCATCAACAAGTTTGCAGGCTGCGCCATTTCCACCCCCGTGGTGGGCAATGGTAGCCGACTGAGAGCATCTGCACAGTTCTCAGTGCCTGGCCTGTGGCGGATGGTATAGTTATACATCGATAGCATGAGTGCCCACCTTTGTATGTGGGCTGAGGCATTAGTATTTATCCCCTTGTTTTCAGCGAACAGGGATATGAGGGGCTTGTGATCGGTTTCCAGCTCAAATTTGAGGCCAAACAGGTACTGAGGCATTTTCATCACCCCAAACTCACACGCTAATGCCTCTTTCTCAATCATGCTGTCGGCCCTCTCAGCCTTAGACAAGCTCCTGGAAGCATAGGCGACAGTTTGCAACTTCCCCGCAACGTTAGCTTGTTGTAATACACAACCGACTCCGTACGATGACACATCACAAGTCTTTTACATGGGTTATACAATACAAGCAGCTTGTTGAAGCATAAAATGTTTCTGGTTTTCTCAAAAGCAATACTTGTTTTTTTCCCCATACCCAGTTCTCATCTTTACGCAATAACACATATAGGGGCTCTAAGAGGGTGCTTAACCCCGGTGGGAAGTTACCAAAATAGTTGAGGAGTACCAGGAATGACCGCAGCTCCGTGACATTCTGTGGCCTGGGTGCGTTCCTGATAGCCTCTGTCTTGGCGTCTGTGGGCCGAATGCCGTCCACCGCGATCTTTCTCCCCAAAAACTCCACTTTTGTTGCCATGAAGATGAATTTCGACCTCTTCAGCCGCAGCCCTACGCGATCCAGTCGCTGGAGGACCTGCTCCAGGTTTTGTAGGTGCTCGACGGTGTCCCGACCCATGATCAATATGTTGTCCTGAAAAACCACCATGCGTGGTACCGACTTGAGTAGGTGCTCCATGTTAGTCTGGAAGATCACTGCAGCCAACCGAATTCCAAACGGGTATCTGTTGTAGATGAACAGTCCCTTGTGCGTGTTGATGCAGATGAGGCCCTTCGAAGAAGACTCCTCCAGCTCTTGCGTCATGTAGGCCGAAGTCAAGCTTGGTGAACGTCTTGCCTCCTGCCAGCGTCGCAAATAGGTCATCTGCCTTAGGTAGCGGGTATTGGTCCTGTAGCGCGAAACGATTAATAGTTACTTTATAATCGCCACAAATCCTGACCGTGCCATCACTTTTGAGTACTGGAACAATCGGGCTGGCCCACTCGCTGAATTCCACTGGGGAGATGATGCCCTCACGTTGCAGCCTGTCCAGCTCGATTTCCACTCTCTCCCTCATCATGTGATGTACCGCTCGCGCCTTGTGGTGAATGGGTCATGCCTCTGGGACCAAGTGGATCTGCACCTTCGCCCCGGAAAAGTTTCCAATGCCTGGCTCAAAAAGGGAAGGAAATTTGTTGAGAACCTGGGTACATGAGGCCTCATCGACATGTGATAGCGCTCGGATGTCATCCCAGTTCCAGCAGATTTTGCCCAGCCAGCTCCTTCCAAGTAGTGTGGGACCATCACCCAGGACAATCCAGATTGGCAGTTCGTGCACCGTGCTCTCGTAGGTGACCTTGACCATGGCGCTGCCCAGGATAGTGATGACCTCTTTGGTGTACGTTCTCAGTTGCGTGTGGATGGGGCTCAGGGCTGGTCTGAGTGCCTTGTTGCACCACAGTCTCTCAAACATCTTTTTACTCATGATGGATTGGCTAGCGGCAGTGTCCAGTTCCATGGCTACGGGTAAGCCATTCAATTTTATATTTAGCACTATAGGTGGACATTTCGGCAAAAATGTGTGCACCACGGTGTACTTCAGTAGCTGGCTCCTCTCTCTGAGGCTTGAAATTGCTTTGATCCACCATGGACCAATCTTCCTCTGCCACGTGATGGTTAGCAGGTTTTGCAGAGCTTGCAGTTCGTCTGCAAACTCGTTGGAGGTGCCCTATTGTTCCACAGCTCTTGCAAACATACCCTTTGAAGCGGCATGAATAGGCTGAATAGAAGCCTCCACTATGCCAACAAGATGTGAATTGACTTGCATTCATCCTTTGTTGTGGACTCTGAGTCATCTGGGTCACCTGAGGCCTGCTGGCAGTTGCAGACTCGTGGTTTCTGCCCTGTACATTTCTGCTTGCAAACACAGTTCCAGATAATTTATGAACATTGCTAACACTTGTGTGCTGAGAGATTTGTTTGGTGTTATCACTGGTGGACATAAACGCCTGTGCTATCACAATGGCCTTACTGTGGGTTGGTGTCTCTGCAGTCAAAAGTTTTCATAGGATGGTCTAGGTAGCCATCAAACTCACAATGTCCTGCAAGTCGCCTTAGCTCGGCGATGTAGCTCAGCGACGTAGCTCGCCACTTCCTGACCTTCAGATCGCTGGCACGTGTAGAACCGATACCTCGCCATCAGCACGCTCTCCCTCGGGTTAAGATGCTCCCGAACCAGTGTACACAGCTCCTCATACGATTTATCTGTGGGTTTCACCGGAACGAGAAGATTCTTCATGAGGTTGTAGGTCGGTGCCCCGCAGACTGTGAGGAGGACCGCTCTCCTTTTTGCAGCCCTTCCTTCTCCGTCCAGCTCGTTGGCTACAAAGTACTGGTCTAGCCGTTCGACATAGGCTTCCCAGTCCTCACTCTCCAAGAACTTCTCCAGGATGCCCACAGTTTGCTGCATCTTTGCGTTGGATTCGTATACTCGTCGCCAGTTATTGTGTTCCTAACACAGATGAGACTGCACACAGGGAGGTTAAAGTAACAGTGACCTCAGTCTTTATTAAGACACTCCAGAGTGAGGAACAGGCCTTAGGGACCGGCTTATATACAGTGCTCCTAGGGGGGATGCTGGGATCCCTTGGGACTTCAGGGGATGCACTCCCTGGTGGCGGAACATGGGAATGCATGCTTTACAGATACACAACAGGAACAATTGGGCTGGCCCACTTGTTGAACTGGACTGGTGATATGATTCCCTCGCGATGAAGTCTATCCAATTCGATCTCCACTTTCTACCTCATCATGTAGGGAACTGCTCGAGCCTTGTGATGAATGGGCTGTGCCTCGGGGACTAAGTGGATCTGTATTTTGGCACCTGTGAAGTTGCTGATGCCTGGTTCAAATAAAGATGGGAACTTGCTTAGCACTTGAGCACAGGAAGCATTGTCCAGTGACGATAATACTTTGACATCTTCCCAGTTCCACCGAATCTTCCCCATCCAGCTTCTGCCAAGCAGTGTTGGCCCATCGCCTGGTACAATCCACAGTGGCAGCTCGTATAGGATACTTTTACGTTCGCACTGCCAATAACTGGTATCAATTCCTTGGTGCGCAGCTTTATCTGAATCGAGCTCAGCTTGGGTCTTTGAGCTTTGTTGTTGTCCCATAGCCTTTCAAATGCCTTCTGGCTCATAATTGACTGACTCGGCCACGTGTCCAGCTCCATAGATACAGGAACGCCATTTAATTTGACTTTTATCATCATGGGAGGACTTTTAGTGGAGAGGGTGTGCACCTCGCCCACTGCTCCCTCAGGCTGAGTTGCCTCTCTAGCTTGTCCTTTGTGATCCACGCTGGATCAGGACTCTTCTGCCGACTCCATTGCCATGTGATGAGTCGCAGTACATTTGCACATTCCCTGGAGGTGGCCCCTTGTTCTGCAGCTTTTCACGCATGGTCTTTAAATCAACATTGGTGGGCCCCATGATTACCCCTGCAACGCCAGCATTGTGTTAATGATTTTGATTTACACCCTTGGTGGCCTAGCAGCAGCAGGCATGTAAGCTCTGCTCTGTATAGTTCTTATTAGTTCAACAGTTCTGCCTGCAATCGGCATTATTTTACGTACAGTACTTGCCAGTGAGCTCCGATTCTGGTAGGAAGTCATCTGTATGGTATCGCGAATTAGTTCAGTCAGCTCATCGTATGTCTTATCCTTGACCTTTGTGGTGCCAGCAAGTCCCTGAAAAGGCAGTAGACCTCGGGCCCACAGCTGGTCAGCAGTATAGTCTTGCGGTTCTCCGCCAATGTGTCCGTCTCTCTTGCCAGGTCGTTTGCCACGAAATATTGCTTGAGCCTTTCCGTGTAGACATCCCAATCATCACCCTCTGCGAAGTCTTTTAGTGTGCCAAAGGTAGCCATAATCGCGTGAAAGTCCGTATTCTCGTCGGCAGTTATTATGTCTGCAATTACCATCAAATAACTCCATGAGGCCTTGTACTGTGAGTAAGAGCTGTGTGACTTCAGTCCATTTACTATGACTGCAAAGTGAGGAGCAGCATGGCTGGCTGCCTTTTATATGCCCCTGCACACCCTGGGCAGGAAACCCCTGGGCCTCCAACAGCAGCGCCCTCAGGTGGTACATCATACATAGTTACATAGTGAATAGAAAGAGTTTGCATACATGACAGAAGCATTAAACCGAGGCCCCGTCTGCTCCCTCAGGTGGATGTAAAAGATCCCACAGCACTATTTAAAGAGTAGGGAAGTTCCCTCAGTGTCCTGGCCAACATTTATCCCTCAGACAACGCCACTAGAACAGAGAACAGATTAGCTGGCCTTGTATGTCATTGCTGTTTGTGGGAACATCTGGTTATTGCATTTACCTACACAACACAAACTGCACTTCAGTTGGCTTTGGGACATCCTGATGATGCGAAAGAAAGAACTTTCATTTATGTAACACCTTTCAGGATCTCGGGACATCCCAAAGTGCTTTACAGCCACGGTTGTAATGTAGGAAACAGAGCAGCCAATTTTGCACACAGCAAGCTCCCACAAATGAGACAAATGATCAGATCAGATGTTTGAGGTGTTGCTTGAGGGATAATACCAGGACACCATGGAGAACTGCCCTGCACTTCTTCAAATGGTGACATGGGATCTTTTACCTCCACCTGAGAGTAGACAGGGCCTCGGTTTAATATCTCCGACAGTGCAGCATTCCCTCGGCACTGCACTGGAGTGTCAGCCTAGATTTTTGTGCTCAAGTCCCTGGAGTGGGACTTGAACCCACAACCTTCTGACTCAGAGACGAGGGTGCTGCCCACTGAGCCAAGGATGATATATACTGCAATTACAAGTTCTTTCTTTAACAAATCTTTCACTTGGGCTTACCCACTGAGCAGATTCTCTCAGGTTGTTATCTGTTAGCAAAGCAGCAAGGTTTCATATATTCACAGTTTGCATTTATTCCATTTGATCACGTATTCCCTCCCTAAACTGCTCCGCCTTTCCACCTCCCACTCCTTAAGACACTTCTTAAAACCCGCCTCTTTGACAAAGCTTTCGATCACCTCTGTTTTAGCTAGGCATCCATTGTTGTCTGATTATCCCTTTGTGAAGCCCCTATGGACACTTAACCAGGTTAAAGGTGCTACATAAATGCACGTTGTTGTTGTAATTCTCCATTTTAGGTACAACAACTTGTATTTATATAGCGCCTTTAAAGTCGGAAAACATCCCAAGGTGCTTCGAAGAAGTGGTATAGGATTTTAAAAATTGACACCTATCTGAAAATGTACCACAAAGCCTTGTCAGATGGACAAAGAGTAACATTTACACGGCTCGCTCGATGGGACGATGATGGGCTAGTAGAGCGTGGAGATCAGGACACCCGACTTTATACCATGACATCAACATCCAAGGTGACTCAAGGAAGATTTGAAAATATCTGAAAACCTGAATGAAAAGCAGGGAAGTGGTTGTCTTGAAGATTCAATTCAAATTCCAACACCCAGGGTACACGTTGAGATAGCCAATCACAGCTCCCCAGCAGGTATTCAATCCAGGATTTCATCGGCAACACATCAAGGCTGAGATTCCAAGTGTCTTCATGTTCCCATTGACTAGGCTCTTCATATCACCAGTAACTCAATACAAGTGTAAAGTGGAGCAAATCAGTGACACACATACCTGAGCAGGGCTGAAAGCTATGTCTAAGACTGAGGAGTCCCACTAGAGTCAACACTCATCATGTCCATCCAATGCAGTACAGCAATCAATAATGCCAGTAAGATGTTGGATTATATAGCCAATACAGTAGAACACATGTGAGAGGAGGTAGCTAGGACAAACTGCACAGCGCTCTGGTCATGTTACTGAGCCACAAGGGAGACATTCAAACAGTGCAGGCAGTGCAGAGAAGAATAATGCGGCTAATTGCTAGAGTGAGAGGGGTTTAAACACTTTCAATAATGGCAGAAGCAGTCGCTCATCATTCTCCGAAAGTAATTTGCCACCATTTTGAAAATCTTAAGACAGGACAATGAATGGAATTCAGTGGGCCTTAATCAGAACACAGCTCAATATTAAACAAGTATTCAAAGAACATGTCTAGTCACCTTTGCCGAAAGCAATGCTAATATTTCTCCAGCCACATATTAAAATCTGTCATGATCATAATATTTTATTAAAATTCTGAAGCCCTACAGCCACTGAGTAATTGGACAGAGAAATTATATTTAATGTTCAAAAATCTAAACCTATACACATCAGTGCAGCAAACAGCACAGGGACAGGATCTCGTTAAAGGGAGGGGAATGGCATCTCCAAAAGATTTACATTATGAATAACCTTAATTTTTTGAAAACAGGGGTCTATTTCGCTCCAGTTTATAAAAGAGGGTGAGCCCTGAGTGATATTGAGATGCCATCACCCTTTCAGTGAACCGGCTCCACAGACAGCTGACCAGGCTCCTCGACATGTCTCTGTAAAGGTGCACGGGAGTAAGAAGTAGTCTGGCAAACTCTCTCCTCCATCAGTAACATGGCTTCTCTCCTTCACTTCAGATTTTATGTAGGTGCCGTGCTTTCCCCTTGCCCTCTCTGAATGAAATTTTAGTGGTTGGTAGTTGACAATGGATCAGCGTAGGATTTATCGACCCCAAAACAACATGGGGTTCAGCAGCATTGGGAGCATGAACTCCTGCTCCCAACATCAGCTCTCTTCTTCCTTCGTACCCAACAAGTACACTTGTTGGTTGTTCCTACCCTGGGTATCGCCAGTTCTGTCTCTATTTTACTGTGACACTCTGGGGTTAATTTCAACCCCTCTGGACGGTTTTAGGCAGGCGGGAAGTGGGATGAGTGCAAGATACACTCGCGGGCCTTAAGTTTAAAGCCCTGGGCCTTATCCACATGCTGGCGTCAGTTGCCCACATGAAGCAGATGGAAGGCAGCAGCTGGTCAACGGCTGGCAGCGGAGGTTTGTGGGTCCAGAGGCCGCAGGCCAACACTAAGGGAAGACTCGCCGGCAGGCTGCAGGGAGGGGTAGGGAGGGTCTCCGAGGGGGAGGGGGGGAGTCTTTGGCTGGGAAGGCTAAAGGAGCACTCTAACTCTTCCTGGCCCCACAAAGGAAAGATCATATACCTTGGAGGACATCTTTGACCTTCCCGACAGCTGCCGCCCTGCCTCCACTTGACGGCATTCAGTGTGGCGGCCTCGACCTGCTAGGACCATCGGCAGCAGGTCGGGGTCTTAAAGGAGGAGCAGCGTAGAGCTTCAAGGTACAGCGTGTGCTGGTGCAGGAGAGCGACGGCTGTGAAGAGGGCGACTGGATTGGATGTCACCATAACCTAGGTCGCTGATTGGAGTGTGGGCAGGTACAGCAGGAGCGGCGAGGTCGGGGCGAAGGAGCGGAGAGATCGAGGCGAAGGAGCAGCGAGGTCGGGCGAAGGAGCGGCGAGGTCGGGGCGAAGGAGCGGCGAGGTCGGGGCGAAGGAGCGGCGAGGTCGGGGCGAAGGAGCGGCGAGGTCGGGGCGAAGGAGCGGGGAGGTCGGGGCGAAGGAGCGGGGAGGTCGGGGCGAGGTCGGGGCGAAGGAGCGGCGAGGTCGGGGCGAAGGTGCGGCGAGGTCGGGGCGAAGGTGCGGCGAGGTCGGGGCGAAGGAGCGGCGAGGTCGGGGCGAGGTCGGGGCGAAGGAGCGGCGAGGTCGGGGCGAAGGTGCGGCGAGGTCGGGGCGAAGGAGCGGCGAGGTCGGGGCGAGGTCGGGGCGAAGGAGCGGCGAGGTCGGGGCGAAGGAGCGGGGAGGTCGGGGCGAGGTCGGGGCGAAGGAGCGGGTAGGTCGGGGCGAAGGAGCGGCGAGGTCGGGGCGAAGGAGCGGCGAAGGAGCGGCGAAGGAGCGGCGAGGTCGGGGCGAGGTCGGGGCGAAGGAGCGGGGAGGTCGAGGCGAAGGAGCGGGGAGGTCGGGGCGAAGGAGCGGCGAGGTCGGGGCGAAGGAGCGGGGAGGTCGAGGCGAAGGAGCGGGGAGGTCGGGGCGAAGGAGCGGGGAGGTCGGGGCGAAGGAGCGGGGAGGTCGGGGCGAAGGAGCGGGGAGGTCGAGGCGAAGGAGCGGGGAGGTCGGGGCGAAGGAGCGGGGAGGTCGGGGCGAAGGAGCGGGGAGGTCGGGGCGAAGGAGCGGCGAGGTCGGGGCGAAGGAGCGGGGAGTTTGGGGCGAAGGAGCGGGGAGTTTGGGGCGAAGGAGCGGTGAGATCGGGGCGAAGGAGCGGGGAGGTCGGGCGAAGGAGCGGGGAGTTCGGGGCGAAGGAGCGGGGAGGTCGGGGCGAAGGAGCGGCGAGGTTGGGGCGAAGGAGCGGTGAGATCGGGGCGAAGGAGCGGGGAGGTCGGGCGAAGGAGCGGGGAGGTCGGGGCGAAGGAGCGGTGAGATCGGGGCGAAGGAGCGGGGAGGTCGGGCGAAGGAGCGGAGAGGTCGGGGCGAAGGAGCGGCGAGGTTGGGGCGAAGGAGCGGGGAGGTCGGGGCGAAGGAGCGGCGAGGTCGGGGCGAAGGAGCGGGGAGTTTGGGGCGAAGGAGCGGGGAGTTAGGGGCGAAGGAGCGGGGAGGTCGGGGCGAAGGAGCGGGGAGTTTGGGGCGAAGGAGCGGGGAGTTTGGGGCGAAGGAGCGGTGAGATCGGGGCGAAGGAGCGGGGAGGTCGGGCGAAGGAGCGGGGAGTTCGGGGCGAAGGAGCGGGGAGTTCGGGGCGAAGGAGCGGGGAGGTCGGGGCGAAGGAGCGGGGAGTTCGGGGCGAAGGAGCGGGGAGATCGGGGCGAAGGAGCGGGGAGGTCGGGCGAAGGAGCGGCGAGGTCGGGGCGAAGGAGCGGGGAGGTCGGGGCGAAGGAGCGGGGAGGTCGGGGCGAAGGAGCGGGGAGTTCGGGGCGAAGGAGCGGGGAGGTCGGGGCGAAGGAGCGGGGAGTTCGGGGCGAAGGAGCGGCGAGGTCGGGGCGAAGGAGCGGGGAGTTTGGGGCGAAGGAGCGGGGAGTTCGGGGCGAAGGAGCGGTGAGATCGGGGCGAAGGAGCGGGGAGGTCGGGCGAAGGAGCGGGGAGTTCGGGGCGAAGGAGCGGGGAGTTCGGGGCGAAGGAGCGGGGAGGTCGGGGCGAAGGAGCGGGGAGTTCGGGGCGAAGGAGCGGGGAGATCGGGGCGAAGGAGCGGCGAGGTCGGGGCGAAGGAGCGGGGAGTTTGGGGCGAAGGAGCGGGGAGTTCGGGGCGAAGGAGCGGTGAGATCGGGGCGAAGGAGCGGGGAGGTCGGGCGAAGGAGCGGGGAGTTCGGGGCGAAGGAGCGGGGAGTTCGGGGCGAAGGAGCGGGGAGGTCGGGGCGAAGGAGCGGGGAGTTCGGGGCGAAGGAGCGGGGAGATCGGGGCGAAGGAGCGGGGAGGTCGGGCGAAGGAGCGGCGAGGTCGGGGCGAAGGAGCGGGGAGGTCGGGGCGAAGGAGCGGGGAGGTCGGGGCGAAGGAGCGGGGAGTTCGGGGCGAAGGAGCGGGGAGGTCGGGGCGAAGGAGCGGGGAGGTCGGGGCGAAGGAGCGGGGAGGTCGGGGCGAAGGAGCGGGGAGGTCGGGGCGAAGGAGCGGCGAGGTCGGGGCGAAGGAGCGGGGAGTTCGGGGCGAAGGAGCGGGGAGGTCGGGGCGAAGGAGCGGGGAGGTCGGGGCGAAGGAGCGGTGAGGTCGGGCGAAGGAGCGGGGAGGTCGGGGCGAAGAAGCGGCGAGGTCGGGGCGAAGGTGCGGCGAGGTCGGGGCGAAGGAGCGGCGAGGTCGGGGCGAAGGTGCGGCGAGGTCGGGGCGAAGGAGCGGCGAGGTCGGGGCGAAGGAGCGGCGAGGTCGGGGCGAGGTCGGGGCGAAGGAGCGGCGAGGTCGGGGCGAGGTCGCGGCGAAGGAGCGGCGAGGTCGGGGCGAAGGAGCGGCGAGGTCGGGGCGAGGTCGGGGCGAAGGAGCGGCGAGGTCGGGGCGAGGTCAGGGCGAGGTCGGGGCGAAGGAGCGGGGAGGTCGGGGCGAAGGAGCGGGGATTTTGGGGCGAAGGAGCGGGGAGGTCGGGGCGAAGGAGCGGGGAGGTCGGGGCGAGGTCGGGGCGAAGGTGCGGCGAGGTCGGAGCGAGGTCGGGGCGAGGTCGGGGCGAAGGAGCGGCGAGGTCGGGGCGAGGTCGGGGCGAAGGTGCGGCGAGGTCGGAGCGAAGGAGCGGCGAGGTCGGGGCGAAGGAGCGGCGAGGTCGGGGCGAAGGAGCGGCGAGGTCGGGGCGAGGTCGGGGCGAAGGAGCGGCGAGGTCGGGGCGAAGGTGCGGCGAGGTGGGGGCGAGGTCGGGGCGAAGGTGCGGGGAGGTCGGGGCGACGGAGCGGCGAGATCGGGGCGAAGGAGCGGCGAGGTCGAGGCGAAGGAGCGGCGAGGTCGGGGCAAAGGAGCGGCGAGGTCGTGGCGAAGGAGCCGCGAGGTCGGGGCGAGGTCGGGGCGAAGGTGCGGCGAGGTCGGGGCAAAGGAGCGGCGAGGTCGGGGCGAAGGAGCGGCAAGGTCGGGGCGAAGGAGCGGCGAGGTCGGGGCGAAGGAGCGGCGAGGTCGGGGCGAAGGAGCGGCGAGGTCGGGGCAAAGGAGCGGCGAGGTCGGGGCGAGGTCGGGGCGAAGGTGCGGCGAGGTCGGGGCGAAGGAGCGGCGAGGTCGTGGCGAAGGAGCCGCGAGGTCGGGGCGAGGTCGGGGCAAAGGAGCGGCGAGGTCGGGGCGAAGGAGCGGCGAGGTCGTGGCGAAGGAGCCGCGAGGTCGGGGCGAGGTCGGGGCGAAGGTGCGGCGAGGTCGGGGCAAAGGAGCGGCAAGGTCGGGGCGAAGGAGCGGCGAGGTCGGGCGAAGGAACGGCGAGGTCGGGGCGAAGGAGCGGCGAGGTCGGGGCGAGGTCGGGGTGAGGTCGGGGTGAAGGAGCTGGGAGGTCGGGCGAAGGAGCGGCGAGGTCGGGTGAAGGAGCGGCGAGGTCGGAGCGAAGGAGCGGCGAGGTCGGGGCGAGGTCGGGGCGAGGTCGGGGCGAAGGAGCGGCGAGGTCGGGGCGAAGGAGCGGCGAGGTCGGGCGAAGGAACGGCGAGGTCGGGGCGAAGGAGCGGCGAGGTCGGGGCGAGGTCGGGGTGAGGTCGGGGCGAAGGAGCTGGGAGGTCGGGCGAAGGAGCGGCGAGGTCGGGGCAAGGTCGGGGCGAGGTCGGGGCGAAGGAGCGGCGAGGTCGGGGCGAGGTCGGGGCGAAGGAGCGGGGAGGTCGGGGCGAGGTCGGGGCGAAGGAGCGGCGAGGTCGGGGCGAGGTCGGGGCGAAGGAGCGGCGAGGTCGGGGCGAAGGTGCGGCGAGGTGGGGGCGAGGTCGGGGCGAAGGAGCGGGGAGGTCGGGGCGAAGGAGCGGGGAGGTCGGGGCGAAGGAGCGGGGAGGTCGGGCGAAGGAGCGGGGAGTTCGGGGCGAAGGAGCGGGGAGGTCGGGGCGAAGGAGCGGGGAGGTCGGGGCGAAGGAGCGGGGAGGTCGGGGCGAAGGAGCGGGGAGTTGGGGGCGAAGGAGCGGGGAGTTCGGGGCGAAGGAGCGGCGAGGTCGGGGCGAAGGAGCGGGGAGGTCGGGGCGAAGGAGCGGGGAGGTCGGGGCGAAGGAGCGGGGAGGTCGGGGCGAAGGAGCGGGGAGTTGGGGGCGAAGGAGCGGGGAGTTCGGGGCGAAGGAGCGGGGAGGTCGGGGCGAAGGAGCGGGGAGGTCGGGGCGAAGGAGCGGCGAGGTCGGGGCGAAGGAGCGGGGAGTTCGGGGCGAAGGAGCGGGGAGGTCGGGGCGAAGGAGCGGGGAGGTCGGGGCGAAGGAGCGGGGAGGTCGGGCGAAGGAGCGGGGAGTTTGGGGCGAAGGAGCGGCGAGGTCGGGCGAAGGAGCGGGGAGTTTGGGGCGAAGGAGCGGCGAGGTCGGGGCGAAGGAGCGGCGAGGTCGGGGCGAGGTCGGGGCGAAGGAGCGGCGAGGTCGGGGCGAAGGAGCGGCGAGGTCGGGGCGAAGGTGCGGCGAGGTCGGGGCGAGGTCGGGGCGAAGGAGCGGCGAGGTCGGGGCGAAGGAGCGGCGAGGTCGGGGCGAAGGTGCGGCGAGGTCGGGGCGAGGCCGGGGCGAAGGAGCGGCGAGGTCGTGGCGAAGGAGCGGCGAGGTCGGGGCGAGGTCGGGGCGAAGGAGCGGCGAGGTCGGGGCGAGGTCGGGGCGAAGGAGCGGCGAGGTCGTGGCGAAGGAGCGGCGAGGTCGGGGCGAGGTCGGGGCGAAGGAGCGGCGAGGTCGGGGCGAAGGAGCGGCGAGGTCGGGGCGAAGGAGCGGCGAGGTCGGGCGAAGGAACGGCGATGTCGGGGCGAAGGAGCGGGGAGTTCGGGGCGAAGGAGCGGGGAGGTCGGGGCGAAGGAGCGGGGAGGTCGGGGCGAAGGTGCGGCGAGGTCGGGGCGAGGCCGGGGCGAAGGAGCGGCGAGGTCGTGGCGAAGGAGCGGCGAGGTCGGGGCGAGGTCGGGGCGAAGGAGCGGCGAGGTCGGGGCGAGGTCGGGGCGAAGGAGCGGCGAGGTCGTGGCGAAGGAGCGGCGAGGTCGGGGCGAGGTCGGGGCGAAGGAGCGGCGAGGTCGGGGCGAAGGAGCGGCGAGGTCGGGGCGAAGGTGCGGCGAGGTCGGGGCGAGGTCGGGGCGAAGGTGCGGCGAGGTCGGGGCGAGGTCGGGGCGAGGTCGGGGCGAAGGAGCGGCGAGGTCGGGGCGAGGTCGGGGCGAGATCTGGGCGAAGGAGCGGGGAGGTCGGGGCGAGGTCGGGGCGAAGGAGCGGCGAGATCGGGGCGAAGGAGCGGCGAGGTCGGGGCGAAGGTGCGGCGAGGTCGGGGCGAAGGTGCGGCGAGGTCGGGGCGAGATCTGGGCGAAGGAGCGGCGAGGTCGGGGCGAAGGAGCGGCGAGGTCGGGGCGAGGTCGGGGCGAAGGAGCGGCGAGATCGGGGCGAAGGAGCGGCGAGGTCGGGGCGAGGTCGGGGCGAAGGAGCGGCGAGGACGAGGCGAAGGAGCGGTGAGGTCGGGGCGAGGTCGGGGCGAAGGAGCAGGGAGGTCGGGGCGAAGGAGCGGGGAGGTCGGGGCGAAGGAGCGGGCAGCTCGGGGCGAAGGAGCGGCGAGGTCGGGGCGAAGGAGCGGCGAGGTCGGGGCGAGGTCGGGGCGAAGGAGCAGCGAGGTCGGGGCGAGGTCGGGGCGAAGGAGCGGCGAGGTCGGGGCAAAGGAGCGGCGAGGTCGGGGCGAGGTCGGGGCGAAGGTGCGGCGAGGTCGGGGCGAAGGAGCGGCGAGGTCGGGGCGAGGTCGGGGCGAAGGTGCGGCGAGGACGGAGCGAAGGAGCGGGGAGTTTGGGGCGAAGGAGCGCGGAGGTCGGGGCGAAGGAGCGGGGAGGTCGGGGCGAAGGAGCGGCGAGATCGGGGCGAAGGAGCGGGGAGGTCGGGGCGAGTTCGGGGCGAAGGAGCGGCGAGGTCGGGGCGAAGGAGCGGGGAGGTCGGGGCGAAGGAGCGGGGAGGTCGGGGCGAAGGAGCGGCGAGGTCGGGGCGAAGGAGCGGGGAGGTCGGGGCGAAGGTGCGGCGAGGTCGGGGCGAAGGAGCGGCGAGGTCGGGGCGAGGTCGGGGCGAAGGTGCGGCGTGGACGGAGCGAAGGAGCGGGGAGTTTGGGGCGAAGGAGCGCGGAGGTCGGGGCGAAGGAGCGGGGAGGTCGGGCGAAGGAGCGGGGAGGTCGGGCGAAGGAGCGGGGAGGTCGGGCGAAGGAGCGGGGAGGTCGGGGCGAAGGAGCGGGGAGGTCGGGCGAAAGCGCGGGGAGGTCGGGGCGAAGGAGCGGGGAGGTCGGGGCGAGGTCAGGGCGAGGTCGGGGCGAAGGAGCGGGGAGGTCGGGCGAAGGAGCGGGGAGTTCGGGGCGAAGGAGCGGGGAGGTCGGGCGAAGGAGCGGGGAGGTCGGGGCGAAGGAGCGGGGAGGTCGGGCGAAAGCGCGGGGAGGTCGGGGCGAAGGAGCGGGGAGGTCGGGGCGAGGTCAGGGCGAGGTCGGGGCGAAGGAGCGGGGAGGTCGGGCGAAGGAGCGGGGAGTTCGGGGCGAAGGAGCGGGGAGGTCGGGCGAAGGAGCGGGGAGTTCGGGGCGAAGGAGCGGGGAGGTCGGGCGAAGGAGCGGGGAGGTCGGGGCGAAGGAGCGGGGATTTTGGGGCGAAGGAGCGGCGAGGTCGGGGCGAAGGAGCGGGGAGGTCGGGCGAAGGAGCGGGGAGGTCGGGGCGAAGGAGCGGGGAGGTCGGGCGAAAGCGCGGGGAGGTCGGGGCGAAGGAGCGGGGAGGTCGGGTGAAGGAGCGGGGAGTTCGGGGCGAAGGAGCGGCGAGGTCGGGGCGAAGGAGCGGGGAGGTCGGGGCGAAGGAGAGGGGAGGTCGGGGCGAAGGAGCGGGGAGGTCGGAGCGAAGGAGCGGCGAGGTCGGGGCGAAGGAGCGGGGAGGTCGGGCGAAGGAGCGGGGAGGTCGGAGCGAAGGAGCGGCGAGGTCGGGGCGAGGTCGGGGTGAGGTCGGGGCGAAGGAGCTGGGAGGTCGGGCGAAGGAGCGGCGAGGTCGGAGCGAAGGAGCGGCGAGATCGAGGCGAAGGAGCGTCGAGGTCGGGGCAAGGTCGGGGCGAGGTCGGGGCGAAGGAGCGGCGAGGTCGGGGCGAGGTCGGGGCGAAGGAGCGGGGAGGTCGGGGCGAGGTCGGGGCGAAGGAGCGGGGAGGTCGGGGCGAGGTCGGGCGAAAGAGCGGGGAGTTTGGGGCGAAGGAGCGGGGAGGTCGGGCGAAGGAACGGCGAGGTCGGGGCGAAGGAGCGGCGAGGTCGGAGCGAAGGAGCGGCAAGGTCGGGGCGAAGGAGCGGGGAGGTCGGGGCGAAGGAGCGGCGAGGTCGGAGTGAAGGAGCGGCGAGGTCAGGGCGAGGTCGGGGCGAAGGAGCAGCGAGGTCGGGCGAAGGAGCGGCGAGGTCGGAGCGAAGGAGCGGCGAGGTCGGGGCAAGGTCGGGGCGAGGTCGGGGTGAAGGAGCGGCGAGGTCGGGGCGAGGTCGGGGCGAAGGAGCGGGGAGGTCGGGGCGAGGTCGGGGCGAAGGTGCGGGGAGGTCGGGGCGAGGTCAGGGCGAGGTCGGGGCGAAGGTGCGGGGAGGTCGGGGCGACGGAGCGGCGAGATCGGGGCGAAGGAGCGGCGAGGTCGAGGCGAAGGAGCGGCGAGGTCGGGGCAAAGGAGCGGCGAGGTCGGGGCAAAGGAGCGGCGAGGTCGGGGCAAAGGAGCGGCGAGGTCGGGGCAAAGGAGCGGCGAGGTCGGGGCGAGGTCGGGGCGAAGGAGCGGCGAGGTCGGGGCGAAGGAGCGGCGAGGTCGGGGCAAAGGAGCGGCGAGGTCGGGGCGAGGTCGGGGCGAAGGTGCGGCGAGGTCGTGGCGAAGGAGCGGGGAGGTCGGGGCGAAGGAGCGGCGAGGTCGGGGCGAAGGAGCGGCGAGGTCGGGGCAAAGGAGCGGCGAGGTCGGGGCGAAGGAGCGCCGATGTCGGGGCGAAGGAGCGGCGAGGTCGGGGCGAGGTCGGGGCGAAGGTACGGCGAGGTTGGGGCGAAGGAGCGGCGAGGTCGGGGCAAGGTCGGGGCGAAGGTGCGGCGAGGTCGGGGCGAGGTCGGGGCGAGGTCGGGGCGAGATCGTGGCGAGGTCGGGGCGAAGGTGCGGCGAGGTCGGGGCGAGGTCGGGGCGAGGTCGGGGCGAAGGAGCGGCGAGGTCGGGGCGAAGGAGCGGGGAGGTCGGGCGAAGGAGCGGCGAGGTCGGAGCGAAGGAGCGGCGAGGTTGGGGCGAGGTCGGGGCGAGGTCGGGGCGAAGGAGCGGCGAGGTCGGGGCGAAGGAGCGGCGAGGTCGGGGCGAAGGAGCGGCGAGGTCGGGCGAAGGAACGGCGATGTCGGGGCGAAGGAGCGGGGAGATCGGGGCGAAGGAGCGGGGAGGTCGGGCAAAGGAGCGGCGAGGTCGGGGCGAGGTCGGGGCGAAGGAGCGGGGAGGTCGGGGCGAAGGAGCGGCGAGGTCGGGGCGAAGGAGCGGCGAGGTCGGGGCGAAGGAGCGGCGAGGTCGGGCGAAGGAACGGCGAGGTCGGGGCGAGGTCGGGGCAAAGGTGCGGCGAGGTCGGAGTGAAGGAGCGGTGAGGTGGGGGCGAGGTCGGGGCGAAGGAGCGGCGAGGTCGGGGCGAGGTCTGGGCGAAGGTGCGGCGAGGTCGGAGCGAAGGAGCGGCGAGGTCGGGGCGAAGGAGCGGCGAGGTGGGGGCGAAGGAGCGGGGAGTTTGGGGCGAAGGTGCGGCGAGGTCGGGGCGAAGGTGCGGCGAGGTCGGGGCGAAGGTGCGGCGAGGTCGGGGCGAAGGAGCGGTGAGGTCGGGGCGAGGTCGGGGCGAAGGAGCAGCGAGGTCGGGGCGAGGTCGGGGCGAAGGACGGCGAGGTCGGGGCGAAGGTGCGGCGAGGTCGGGGCAAAGGTGCGGCAAGTTCGGGGCGAGATCGGGGCGAAGGAGCGGGGAGGTCGGGGCGAAGGAGCGGGGAGTTCGGGGCGAAGGAGCGGCGAGGTCGGGGCAAAGGAGCGGGGAGTTCGGGGCGAAGGAGCGGCGAGGTCGGGGCGAAGGAGCGGGGAGGTCGGGGCAAAGGAGCGGGGAGGTCGGGGCGAAGGAGCGGGGAGGTCGGGGCGAAGGAGCGGGGAGTTGGGGGCGAAGGAGCGGGGAGTTCGGGGCGAAGGAGCGGCGAGGTCGGGGCGAAGGAGCGGGGAGGTCGGGGCGAAGGAGCGGGGAGTTAGGGGCGAAGGAGCGGGGAGTTAGGGGCGAAGGAGCGGGGAGGTCGGGGCGAAGGAGCGGGGAGGTCGGGGCGAAGGAGCGGGGAGGTCGGGGCGAAGGAGCGGGGAGGTCGGGCGAAGGAGCGGGGAGTTTGGGGCGAAGGAGCGGGGAGGTCGGGCGAAGGAGCGGGGAGGTCGGGGCGAAGGAGCGGGGAGGTCGGGCGAAGGAGCGGCGAGGTCGGGGCGAAGGAGCGGGGAGGTCGGGGCGAGGTCGGGGCGAAGGAGCTGGGAGGTCGGGCGAAGGAGCGGCGAGGTCGGAGTGAAGGAGCGGCGAGGTCGGGGCGAGGTCGGGGTGAGGTCGGGGCGAAGGAGCTGGGAGGTCGGGCGAAGGAGCGGCGAGGTCGGGGCGAGGTCGGGACGAAGGAGCTGGTAGGTCGGGCGAAGGAGCGGCGAGATCGAGGCGAAGGAGCGGGGAGGTCGGGCGAAGGAGCGGCGAGGTCGGAGCGAAGGAGCGGCGAGGTCGGGGCAAGGTCGGGGCGAGGTCGGGGCGAAGGAGCGGCGAGGTCGGGGCGAGGTCGGGGCGAGGTCGGGGCGAAGGAGCGGGGAGGTCGGGGCGAGGTCGGGGCGAAGGAGCGGGGAGGTCGGGCGAAGGTGCGGCGAAGTCGGGGCGAAGGTGCGGCGAGGTCGGGGCGAGGTCGGGGCGAAGGAGCGGCGAGGTCGGGGCAAAGGAGCGGCGAGGTCGGGGCGAAGGAGCGGTGAGGTCGGAGCGAGGTCGGGGCGAAGGAGCAGCGAGGTCGAGGCGAGGTCGGGGCGAAGGAGCGGCGAGGTCGGGGCGAGGTCGGGGCGAAGGTGCGGCGAGGTCGGAGCGAAGGAGCGGCGAGGTCGGGGCGAAGGTGCGGCGAGGTCGGGGCGAGGTCGGGGCGAAGGAGCGGCGAGGTCGGGGCGAGGTCGGGGCGAAGGAGCGGCGAGATCGGGGCGAGGTCGGGGCGAGGTCGCGGCGAAGGAGCGGCGAGGTCGGGGCGAGGTCGGGGCGAAGGTGCGGCGAGGTCGGGGCGAGGTCAGGGCGAGGTCGGGGCGAAGGTGCGGGGAGGTCGGGGCGACGGAGCGGCGAGATCGGGGCGAAGGAGCGGCGAGGTCGAGGCGAAGGAGCGGCGAGGTCGGGGCAAAGGAGCGGCGAGGTCGGGGCAAAGGAGCGGCGAGGTCGGGGCGAGGTCGGGGCGAAGGTGCGGCGAGGTCGGGGCGAAGGAGCGGCGAGGTCGGGGCGAAGGAGCGGCAAGGTCGGGGCGAAGGAGCGGCGAGGTCGGGGCGAAGGTGCGGCGAGGTCGGGGCGAAGGAGCGGCGAGGTCGGGGCGAGGTCGGGGCGAAGGTGCGGCGAGGTCGGGGCGAGGTCGGGGCGAAGGTGCGGCGAGGTCGGGGCGAGGTCGGGGCGAAGGTGCGGCGAGGTCTGGGCGAGGTCGGGGCGAAGGTGCGGCGAGGTCGGGGCGAGGTCGGGGCGAAGGAGCGGCGAGGTCGGGGCGAGGTCAGGGCGAAGGAGCGGCGAGGTCGGGGCGAGGTCGGGGCGAGGTCGGGGCGAGGTCGGGGCGAAGGTGCGGCGAGGTCGGGGCGAGGTCGGGGCGAGGTCGGGGCGATGTCGGGGCGAAGGAGCAGCGAGGTCGGGGCGAGGTCGGGGCGAAGGTGCGGCGAGGTCGGGGCGAGATCTGGGCGAAGGAGCGGCGAGGTCGGGGCGAGATAGGGGCGAGGTCGGGGCGAAGGAGCGGCGAGGTCGGGGCGAGGTCGGGGCGAAGGAGCGGCGAGGTCGGGGCGAGGTCGGGGCGAGGTCGGTGCGAAGGAGCGGCGAGGTCGGGGCGAGGTCGGGGCGAAGGAGCGGCGAGGTCGGGGCGAGGTCGGGGCGAAGGAGCGGCGAGGTCGGGGCGAGGTCGCGGCGAAGGAGCGGCGAGGTCGGGGCGAGGTCGGGGCGAAGGTGCGGCGAGGTCGGGGCGAGGTCAGGGCGAGGTCGGGGCGAAGGAGTGGCGAGGTCGGGGCGAAGGAGCGGCGAGGTCGGGGCGAAGGAGCGGCGAGGTCGGGGCGAAGGAGCGGCGAGGTCGGGGCGAGGTCGGGGCGAAGGTGCGGCGAGGTCGGGGCGAAGGAGCGGCGAGGTCGGGGCGAGGTCGGGGCGAAGGTGCGGCGAGGTCGGGGCGAGGTCGGGGCGAAGGTGCGGCGAGGTCGGGGCGAAGGAGCGGCGAGGTCGGGGCGAGGTCGGGGCGAAGGTGCGGCGAGGTCGGGGCGAAGGAGCGGCGAGGTCGGGGCAAAGGAGCGGCGAGGTCGGGGCGAGGTCGGGGCGAAGGTGCGGCGAGGTCGGGGCGAAGGAGCGGCGAGGTCGGGGCAAAGGAGCGGCGAGGTCGGGGCGAGGTCGGGGCGAGGTCGGGGCGAAGGTACGGCGATGTCGGGGCGAAGGTGCGGCGAGGTCGGGGCGAAGGTACGGCGAGGTCGGGGCGAGGTCGGGGCGAAGGTGCGGCGAGGTCGGGGCGAGGTCGGGGCGAAGGTGCGGCGAGGTCGGGGCGAAGGTGCGGCGAGGTCGGGGCGAGGTCGGGGCGAAGGTGCGGGGAGGTCGGGCGAAGGTGCGGCGAGGTCGGGGCGAGGTCGGGGCGAAGGTGCGGGGAGGTCGGGCGAAGGTGCGGCGAGGTCGGGGCGAGGTCGGGGCGAAGGTGCGGCGAGGTCGGGGCGAGGTCGGGGCGAGGTCGGGGCGAAGGTGCGGGGAGGTCGGGCGAAGGTGCGGCGAGGTCGGGGCGAGGTCGGGGCGAGGTCGGGGCGAGGTCGGGGCGAGGTCGGGGCGAAGGAGCGGCGAGGTCGGGGCGAGGTCGGGGCGAGGTCGGGGCGAAGGAGCGGCGAGGTCGGGGCGAGGTCGGGGCGAGGTCGGGGCGAAGGTGCGGGGAGGTCGGGGCGAGGTCGGGGCGAGGTCGGGGCGAGGTCGGGGCGAAGGTGCGGCGAGGTCGGGGCGATGTCGGGGCGAAGGTGCGGCGAGGTCGGGGCGAAGGTACGGCGAGGTCGGGGCGAGGTCGGGGCGAAGGTGCGGCGAGGTCGGGGCGAGGTCGGGGCGAAGGTGCGGCGAGGTCGGGGCGAAGGTGCGGCGAGGTCGGGGCGAGGTCGGGGCGAAGGTGCGGGGAGGTCGGGCGAAGGTGCGGCGAGGTCGGGGCGAGGTCGGGGCGAAGGTGCGGGGAGGTCGGGCGAAGGTGCGGCGAGGTCGGGGCGAGGTCGGGGCGAAGGTGCGGGGAGGTCGGGCGAAGGTGCGGCGAGGTCGGGGCGAGGTCGGGGCGAGGTCGGGGCGAAGGTGCGGGGAGGTCGGGCGAAGGTGCGGCGAGGTCGGGGCGAGGTCGGGGCGAGGTCGGGGCGAGGTCGGGGCGAAGGAGCGGCGAGGTCGGGGTGAGGTCGGGGCGAGGTCGGGGCGAGGTCGGGGCGAAGGAGCGGCGAGGTCGGGGCGAAGGTGCGGGGAGGTCGGGGCGACGGAGCGGCGAGGTCGGGGCGAGGTCGGGGCGAAGGAGCGGCGAGGTCGGGGCGAGGTCGGGGCGAAGGAGCGGCGAGGTCGGGGCGAGGTCGCGGCGAAGGAGCGGCGAGGTCGGGGCGAGGTCGGGGCGAAGGAGCGGCGAGGTCGGGGCGAGGTCGGGGCGAAGGTGCGGCGAGGTCGGGGCGAGGTCAGGGCGAGGTCGGGGCGAAGGTGCGGCGAGGTCGGGGCGAAGGAGCGGCGAGGTCGAGGCGAAGGAGCGGCGAGGTCGGGGCGAGGTCGGGGCGAAGGAGCGGCGAGGTCGGGGCGAAGGAGCGGCGAGGTCGGGGCGAAGGTGCGGCGAGGTCGGGGCGAGGTCGGGGCGAAGGAGCGGCGAGGTCGGGGCGAGGTCGGGGCGAAGGTGCGGCGAGGTCGGGGCGAGGTCGGGGCGAGGTCGGGGCGAGGTCGGGGCGAAGGTGCGGCGAGGTCGGGGCGAAGGAGCGGCGATGTCGGGGCGAAGGAGCGGCGAGGTCGGGGCGAGGTCGGGGCGAAGGAGCGGCGAGGTCGGGGCGAAGGAGCGGCGAGGTCGGGGCGAGGTCGGGGCGAAGGAGCGGCGATGTCGGGACGAAGGTACGGCGAGGTCGGGGCGAGGTCGGGGCGAAGGTGCGGCGAGGTCGGGGCGAGGTCGGGGCGAGGTCGGGGCGAGGTCGGGGCGAAGGAGCGGCGAGGTCGGGGCGAGGTCGGGGCGAAGGTGCGGCGAGGTCGGGGCGAGGACGAGGCGAGGTCGGGGCGAGGACGAGGCGAAGGAGCGGGGAGGTCGGGGCGAGGTCGGGGCGAAGGTGCGGCGAGGTCGGGGCGAAGGAGCGGCGAGGTCGGGGCGAGGTCGGGGCGAAGGAGCGGCGAGGTCGGGGCGAGGTCGGGGCGAAGGAGCGGCGAGGTCGGGGCGAGGTCGGGGCGAAGGAGCGGGGAGGTCGGGGCGAAGGAGCGGCGAGGTCGGGGCGAAGGAGCGGCGAGGTCGGGGCGAGATCGGGGCGAAGGAGCGGCGAGGTCAGGGCGAAGATGCGGCGAGATCGGGGCGAAGGAGCGGCGAGGTCAGGGCGAAGATGCGGCGAGATCGGGGCGAAGGAGCGGCGAGGTCAGGGCGAAGATGCGGCGAGATCGGGGCGAAGGAGCGGGGAGGTCGGGGCGAAGATGCGGCGAGGTTGGGGCGAAGGAGCGGGGAGGTCGGGGCGAGGTCAGGGCGAAGGAGCGGCGAGGTCGGGCGAAGGTGCGGCGAGATCGGGGCGAAGGAGCGGGGAGGTCGGGGCGAAGGAGCGGGGAGGTCGGGGCGAGGTCGGTGCGAGGTCGGGGCGAAGGAGCGGGGAGGTCGGGGCGAGGTCGGTGCGAGGTCAGGGCGAAGGAGCGGGGAGGTCGGGCGAAGGAGCGGCGAGATCGGGGCGAAGGAGCGGCGAGGTCGGGGCGAAGGAGCGGGGAGGTCGGGCGAAGGAGCGGCGAGGTCGGGGCGAAGGAGCGGGGAGGTCGGGCGAAGGAGCGGCGAGGTCGGGGCGAAGGAGCGGCGAGGTCGGGGCGAAGGAGCGGGGAGGTCGGGCGAAGGAGCGGCGATGTCGGGGCGAAGGAGCGGCGAGGTCGGGGCGAAGGAGCGGGGAGGTCGGGGCGAAGGAGCGGGGAGGTCGGGCGAAGGAGCGGCGATGTCGGGGCGAAGGAGCGGCGAGGTCGGGGCGAAGGAGCGGGGAGGTCGGGGCGAAGGAGTGGCGAGGTCGGGGCGAGGTCGGGGCGAGGTCGGGGCGAAGGAGCGGCGAGAACTGGGCGAAGATGCGGCGAGATCGGGACGAAGGAGCGGCGAGGTCGGGGCGAAGGAGCGGCGAGGTCGGGGCGAAGGAGCGGCGAGAACGGGGCGAAGATGCGGCGAGATCGGGACGAAGGAGCGGCGAGGTCGGGGCGAAGGAGCGGCGAGGTCGGGGCGAAGGAGCGGCGAGGTCGGGGCGAAGGAGCGGCGAGGTCGGGGCGAAGGAGCGGCGAGGTCGGGCGAAGGAGCGGCGAGGTCGGGGCGAAGGAGCGGGGAGGTCGGGCGAAGGAGCGGCGAGATCAGGGCGAAGGAGCGGGGAGGTCGGGCGAAGGAGCGGCGAGGTCGGGCGAAGGAGCGGCGAGGTCGGGGCGAAGGAGCGGGGAGGTCGGGGCGAAGGAGTGGCGAGGTCGGGGCGAGGTCGGGGCGAGGTCGGGGCGAAGGAGCGGCGAGAACGGGGCGAAGATGCGGCGAGATCGGGACGAAGGAGCGGCGAGGTCGGGGCGAAGGAGCGGCGAGGTCGGGGCGAAGGAGCGGCGAGGTCGGGGCGAAGGAGCGGCGAGGTCGGGGCGAGGTCGGGGCGAGGTCGGGAGCGAAGGAGCGGCGAGGTCGGGGCGAGGTCGGGGCGAAGGAGCGGCGAGGTCGGGGCGAAGGAGCGGCGAGGTCGGGGCGAGGTCGGGGCGAAGGAGCGGCGAGGTCGGGGCGAAGGAGCGGCGAGGTCGGGGCGAAGGAGCGGCGATGTTGGGGCGAAGGAGCGGCGAGGTCGGGGCGAGGTCGGGGTGAAGGTACGGCGAGGTTGGGGCGAAGGTACGGCGAGGTTGGGACGAAGGAGCGGCGAGGTTGGGGCGAAGGTACGGCGAGGTTGGGGCGAAGGAGCGGCGAGGTCGGGGCGAAGGAGCGGCGAGGTCGGGGCGAG